>NW_022146307.1:309967-526138 GCF_002938485.1 Sitophilus oryzae | reverse complement strand
TTGATGTACTTCGTTCAGTTACGTATTGCGCAGAGTAAACATGTGTCTCACAAAAGATTTTTTGACCGCGTTGAGATGTAAATAGTGTAGTCTATATTTTATTTTAAGTCCTATGTGCGGTCGTATTCTTTACTGAAAGTCTAATAACCTGGAGACTGTATTAATTTTTTAAATTTTGGTGAGTGTTTTACTATGAATTTTGTCACCTGCTTTTGTTCAGGTCACTTTTTCCACCATTTCAGTGCTTTGTTGGCAAACTATTATTTTGTTATAATTCTTGTGTTCTTGTAATTATTGCGTTTGCAGTACCACAGAAAAGTTCCAGGAAATTGACATTTATAACCTTAAAGTATGTCTAAGGATTGTGTTGATTACAATGATCATAATGTTGTATTGTCACATAAACTCAGTGTATATGTAAAGTTTTATAAGAATCGGATGAGGTAATTGAAGAATTCTTTGCGAATTTTTGAACAATTTACATAGATACGAACTAGGGTTCAGAACCGGGAAATCCCGGTCCCGAAAGATCCGGGAATTCCCGGTTCCTTTGAGACATCAAAGAACCGGGACTCGAAATTATTAATTCCAAATTCTTTCGGGACTGGGTAATAATAATTAAAAACATATTTTTTGTTACGTGCGAAGGACTTATGATACTTTCTAGCGGTTGAAATCAAACTGTTCTAAATAAATAATGAAGCTATCTTTTACTGTTCTTACTTCTGAAGTTATTTGAAGTTTCTATAATGTTATTAGCAATTATTGAAGTTTAAATATGTTATTTTATTATTTAGCATAATATTGCTGAATGTATTAGTTATTTTTTTTGTGTTATGTTTTTTTAGGCATTTGCACTGTTCGGTTTTTATATGATTCAAAATAAAAAATATATAAATTGTCAAATTAGTAATTTTTTAATGGCCATAATGCGTTCTTTCAAAATCATCGAACAACTAAATCATTTCCATAGATCCAGTGACGTACCGTGGCTTTGAATTTTGAGACCAAAAACTGAAACAATAATTTGTCAAAAAAATCATATTACAGCTATATGTTTTATTTTGCATAAAAATGTTAACTAATAAGTTAGAATAATTATATTTCTTCCCTAACTAAGTGGTTTTATCGCTAAATTTAACTAAAGCTAAGTACAACACAAATCTTAAATACGTGGACTATTATAACAACAAATACATCGTAAAAGACTATTTTGGTAGCATTCTAAACGAGGATTCAAGTTATTGCCGTTTAAAGCTAGTAATTATTTAAAATAAATTTTTAGACACTCTGTATAAGGTAATAAAGTTTTTATTATTGCAACACAATAACTGACCAATAAATAAACTTCAGTAAATATTTAGTATTAAAAACTTTGATACCCTCGGAGAAATGAAGCCTTAAAATTTATACTGCAATTTCACAAAATTGAAAATATTTCAAAAAGGGTAAGGTTTAAGTGTAATAAACCTTAATCAAATTTACCTTTATTTTAACCGTAGAAACTAAAAATGTAATAATATATAGGGTGTTCCGTTTAAAAAATACAACTTTGATATTTTTTATTTATTTGGGACACTCTGTATCTTGTAAAAATATTTTTAAATTGTAGCTCTAATAGTCCTTCAACGAACCCAAAACTTACAATTTGTAAAAATCTTGTCGTTTAGCTACAATACTCCGTGTCGTATGTGGTGAAAAACCCTGTATTTTTCTACGATTTGAATTAAAAGTGTTTATAACAATATTTTCTGAGTATAATTTGAAACTATTCAGTTTTTTAAAAAAATATGATTAGCTTGTTTTTGAGTTTGTTTATCTCTGAAAATGAAAAAAAAACAAACAAATATTTGCAATAGGATTTCAAATAAATTGTTATTAAATATTTTTTAAAGTGCATATCTATTATCGATAAAATTATTCTAAGTAACTAAACAGGAAAAATATCTCACTACAGTAACGAATAAAATAATAATAGTATTAAATAATGATAATTCGATTTAGTGCATAAGATGATGTCAGTTATAGTGATAAATTACAAATATAGAATTAGGTATGTTAATTTTTTGATGTATGTTTTCTGAAAAGAATTACATTTATTATATTACTACTTATTATCGGAACAATAATTGGGTGCAAACAAAATAAGTACCTTAAAATATAATATTTATATTTTGAGGTACTATTATTGGTCATACATTGGGTCATTCGTCTATATGGATATTTTTTTAATATTATTTTTCTTAAATATACACAAAACATCTTCTTCTTAAGGTGCCGTGCAGATTCCTGCGTAGGCGTTCATCTTTTTCTTCCTCATCAGATGGTTCTATTAATTGCAGCGAATTGGAGTGCTTGGAAGTCCTGTATGCCTGTCCAATAACGAATATTTCTCAGCCAGGATAGCTTCCTTCGGCCTATTCGCCTTTCCCCCCCCCCCTCGATTTTACCCTGGAGAATTAGGCCCTGAAAGTGATAACGTTCTCCATGTAGTATTGTCCCAAATAGCCTATTTTCCTCTTCTTGACGATTTCGAAGAGTTCACGTTCTTCTAGATCAGCTCTTCGGAGAATACCTTCATTCCTAACACGGTCGACCCAGGACACTTAGCATTCGTAGGGTCCACAATTCGAAGGTTTTAATTCTGTTTATTGTTGCTACCTTGAGTGTCCATGCTTCCACACCATATAACAAAACGGACCAGACATCACCATTCACACCATTCACTATTCTGTATCTAAGGCCGAAGTTCAAGTTCCTATCTGTGATGAGAAACCTTCGAAGTTTTAGAAAAATTGTTCTTGCTTGCTCGATCCTGCATTTGATCTCCTGATCTAGATCCCACGTTTGGTTACCCAAGCATCCCAAGTATTTAAATGGTGTGACCTGCTTGATGACCTGTTCATTTAAGTAAATTCTGGTGTTCGGGATGTTGTTTCTGCGAACAGCCATAAATTTAGTTTTTCTAGTATTAAAAAAATTCAAAGAAATATAATTTTTTTTGAAATTTTCTTGGACTGACATTGTTTTTAATTTTGATAATTTACACAATGTGACTAATCCAAATCCCAAAGCTACTGAGCTTTTCTTTGAGAGTTTTCGGGTTTGTTCTTGTTAAGAAGCTTTAGGAGATAGTCAAGGACGATAGAGAAAAACGCGAAAAAAATGCAAGACCGCAAGAGTTTTGCATGCTTGGTCTTGCAGATCAAATATTAGTCTTGGTCTGGCTTTTTATGCAAGACCAAGATCAGTGTCGCTCTTCACGACACTAATTATTAAAGATATTAGTTTGTATTCAATTGCATATAACGTTACTATGTCGTCAACGTACATCTGTAGGTTTAGTACTTTCTATGAGAAAGAAATGTTATAAAAATACATTTCTCAGATGCAAAAAAACGCAAAGGAGAAATATTTGGTCAAATTTGAAGTGTTGGTTTGTTCTTTTTAGCCCTATTTTCATGAATTTTTTAGCAAGCTGTATATAATTACATCAACTTTAATTCGTAAACTCATTTTTATGAACTTTAGTATTTGGCATATTATACAGGGTAAATCGAGGGGTTGTTTTTTTACCCTAACTTTAAAACACCCTGTGCAATAATTTCGTGTGTAAATTTTCCTAAAATATGATTTTGCAGTCAGAACCATGTCTCCTGAGCATTTTGGTTTTTGGATCATGTCAATACATGCCTTGGTTAAATTTTAAGTGCGAAATGAGCCACCAACAATTTGCAATTTTTTCAATAATTATCATTTCTTTTCAAGTCATTTTTTTCGGTAGGCGGCTTTGGTGATTATTGTGTTTATTATTATTATTAACTATATACTACTATGAACTGCCCATCATGTTCGACGTTTGGCAAATACTTGGCAGGAGGATAAAAGGTTGCGAAGCAGTATCAGCTTCATTAAATGAATTTTGCTTGGTCTTTAAAGAAGAATGGGAAAACCGAGGGGTGTCTCACTTGGGTAAAAAATGTACATGTACTGCCAAAATATCACTTTACTACCAAGCGACTGCCAATGACTGCAAAGAAGACTGCCTATGACTGCCATGTAATTTTTATAGGCGACTGCTGTAGGACTGCCAGCGACTGCCAAGAAAATGTACATGTAATTCCAATAGTGAGACGCCCCTCGGGGAAAACATAAAGCAATATGATATATGCAGCCTGAATCACATTATTAGGGTATTTTTTACATTTTTTTTTTCTGTTAGTATACTTGAGTATTATACAGATGTTTTATTTAATATCATTAGTTCTGTCATCGTTATTAATAAGTAATGATTTGAATATTATCAAAAAGTAATGATAATTAAAAAAAAATTGCAATTTGATCGTAATCAGTTCATTTCGTTCTTATAAATTAACCAAAGCATGTATTGACAATAATCAAAAAACCAAATGCCCAGGAGTCATGGTCCTGACCGTAAAATTATATATTAAGAAAATTCACACACGAAATTATTGCACAGGGTGTTTTAAAGCTAGGGTAAAAAAAACAACCCCTCGATTAACCCTGTATAATATGCCAAATACTAAAGTATATAAAACACTTAGTTTACAAATTAAAGTTTATATAATTATGTACAGCTTCCTAAATAATTCATGAAAATAGGGCTAAAAATAACAGAAATTTAACTTTATAGTTGACCAAAAATTTCTCCTTTGCGTTTTTTTTTTGCATCTGAGTGTAGATAGAAGAAACTTTATTTTATAAACATAAATTAGAAATAGTATATAAATAAATAAAAAAAATAATGCAGAGTTATTGTCAGAAATGATAGTATAAATAAATAAATAACATATTTATGGTTCTATTCTCTTTGGTTTAAATTATTAAATGTTAAATAAAAATATAAAAATAAAAATATAGACTTACTCGAATAATTCGGATCGCACTATACATTCGTAGACCTCCTGGAAGCTGGAACAGACGTGGCAGAATCCGTCTTTAAGTGGCAGCACGAAATAGTCCATTAAAAATTCCGCGACCCACCCGTCATCGTTTTTTTCCAGTCCTTGTTGTTTCTGGCTGTGACCCTCGCCCCACATGGGGTACACGAAACCTTTACCGAACTAAAACAAGAAAAGCACCAGCATAGTGTAAAAACGAGTAAAAAGAAAAACATAGTCGATGGGGAATTTTTCACGTCAACATTTCTGACAAATACTGACGCGCGACAGCTTAAAATGTCCCGAAATAAGTATACAGGATCGTTTCGAAAAAAGCTCTGTTTCTCCATCGAGAAAGTTACATATTTTAAACTTTATAGAAATAAAGGACAGAGAAGCCTAAACCTTACCGCTTTGCATAAAAGTAGAATATAGAATGAGTGGGTGGAGGGGTTAATCACCGCGACATTAATTTGATCTATTGTGTCCCTCTTCCTTGAGTTATAACTATACATACAGTCTATAACCCATAATACATGTTGTAGGTGGGACAGGGTATTTCCCATTTTCCTCTGACAACAGATGTACCTCATCCGAATATTAGGAGGTTACCTTTCCACAGGTACCCGTGAGGTGGAGGCTGGAGGATCTGTCTTCATTTTCTCCACCTCTTTAACTTGATTTCTCCTCAGACTTGATACCGGTGTTGTCCCGAATCTATAATAGAAGATATATCTCTCTCTATTGTCTCCTTGGATTTGAGGTCAATTCCTATTGTGAGGACATGACATCATCTTCCTCCCTCGAGTGGATGACTCGTCAACTCTATGTAGATTTCCCGACATTAGAGTTCTCTGAGCCTGGATAAGGCTCAGCAGGTAGGTGGTGTCATTCCCCTTGCTCCTCGGCAGAAATACCGTAATGGGCACCCCTTTTGGGATGTTTCCTTTCTTCACTGCAATCAGTCCCGACCTCTTCTTCTTCTTAAAGTGCCTATCCTCTTTGGATGTTGGCTATCACATTGATCCATATTACTTTGTCCACTGCCGTTCTGAACAAAGCTGTTGACGTCATTCCGGTCCATGTTAGTAGATTTCGAAGCCACAATATTCGTCTGCGTCCCGCTGATCTACTGCCTTCTATTTTCCACTGCAGTATGAGTTGGAGTAGGCGGTATTTCTCGTTCCGCATGATGTGTTCGAAGTATTCCAATTTTCTGCGTTTGACATTCACCAGAAACTCCAACTCCTAGTTGATGCGGTATAGTACAGTCTCATTTGACACGCGATGCACCCACGAAATCCTAAGCATGCGCCGATAGCATCACATCTCAAATGCCTCCACACGCTTGCATGCTGCGTCGGTAAGGGTCCACGCCTCTGCTCCATACAGAAGGGGAGAGCACGTAGCATCTCAGGATTCTGATTCTAGTGCGGACGTTGAGGGACAGGTTGCATAGTATATGTTTTCGCATTTTGTTAAATGTCCCTCTCGCGATTTCGATTCCTAACCTAACCCGACCTCTTACTTTGGTATTACTGGACGCCTTATTGAGCTTACTAAATACACTACAAGGTGTCTCGCCAATGCAATTATAAACCAGATATTGATGGTATGATTTAGTCGGTATGATATAGGCGACATTTCCACAATTCTTTTATGTAAATACAAATAAATAAAATACTACGAAAAAAAATTGCCTGTTAAGATGAAATAGAAATAACGCTCAGTGAGACATACCGGGAGCGTCTTAAAAGTGGGTTACCCCTATAACTTTATATTTTTTCAGTTAAAAAACGAGATTTGGTATGTTAGTATATAACATAAATTATGATTGATTGGCGTATTCAATTATTTTCGGTCACTTCCTGTTTCACCGGAAATGCCCAAGTAGCACAATACATTATTATGAGAGTGAAGTGTTTTATATACGATTTATTAAAGCGATCTCATACACTGAATTGTTATATAATAAACGCAAAGAATACAAATTAATCATAGAGACAAATGTGTTTTATTATTTTGTTATATAGATGTTTTGGCGACTAATTTATAAAACATTTTTATAAATATATTCGTTACTATGCTCAGGAACGTTTATATAACAAATCTTATACAACTATCTATGCTTGAGCTAGATATATTTTATAACTGATTTATAATATAATTTAAAACAATTATAAAATATTTACAAAACAGCTATAAAAATATGCATTTTAGTTTATTAAAACATTATCGACATGTTTTATAGCTGTTTTTACGACTGATTTATAAAACAATTTGGTCTTCGCTATAATTTAGTCGCGACCGCTACTCTAAGAAAACAATTTTATAATTGCTGTTAAAGAAACGAATTAAAATTCTTATAAAGCGATTAAAAAACAAAAGTGTTTCCCCAAATACAAAAATGTTATTTAGGAAACCTTATAAGCATACTATAGAACTAACCTCAAACTTTGGTTTTGGTCAGAATTTAAAATATATTTTAAAATTGTGACTTTATCTCTAAAACTTAAAATGTCAAGTCTTTCTAACTGGAAGATTTTATTGTTGATATTAAACATATTTGTGTCTAAGTGTAGCTAACAAAAAATAAATAACATATAAAAAATAATCTGGTTTTTAAATAGCAGGATAACACGTGAGGTGCAACAATATTGCTATATTAAAACCCTACGTTATTATTCCGTGGCGTTCGTATCTAAAAGGTGAAGGATAGAAAGTCATCCAATGTTGCCAGAAAAAAAGTCTGCAAGTATAATTAAAAGTCAAATTTGTGTTTAATTATATATTTTTTCCTTATTATTTGCCGTAGAAAAATCGATAAAAATTTTAAATTTTAAAAATATTTTCCTATGTTTTAAGTATCGATGAACCTACTAGCGAATTTAAAAACGCACGTCTATAATTTTATTGTTGTAAATGTGACAGCACCGGAAGATATAGACGAATTTAATTGTATTTTGCCGACATTATTTTAAGTAATAAAACAAATATGTTCCGTATAGCATCATTGTAAAACAAGTTAATTGTATAACTGCTCCTTGAGCAACAAAAATGTTTTGTTAGTCGACGCCATGATTTTATGATGATGATTTGGACGACTGTATGTTGGCCATTTTATCGAGTCGGGATTTACAAAACAAAGTAATCGAAATTTAATTCAAAATAAACGTATTTATAAGAAACGAATTAGTTTTCAATAATATTGGATATTGGACAATGTCGATTTTCCAGTTGACAGGTAATTTTGCAGTAATTTCCTAAAAATTAAATACTTATTATAACTGCAAAATCTTATTAAAATGAAAGCGCCTTAAAATATTTCCACAAATATGGATATATAATATCAGTAAAATTTTCTCCGCAGGAAAATTTGACTCCTGGAGCGCTTTAGGCGATATACTTTTTACACAATTTACATCTTTCTTTAAATTAGCCATGTCTGTCATTTAAATAGAATATATTTGTACTTTGCAATTTTAAAATCAGTTTTATCTTGGTCACTATAAATACACGATATTATAATTTTATTCTTGATAACTAAAAAATAAAAATGCAGATGTATGCTACAAAAACCATCTATTAAACATTACAAAAGAAGCAGCTTAGCGATGGGATATATACCAACCATCTGGAGAAGAGCTAAAGTCATCTTCATACCCAAAATAGGCAAAACTGACTGGGCTAACCCCAAATCATTTAGGCCTATTAGTCTCACATCGTTCATATTAAAAACGATGGAGAAAGTAGTGGACAACCATATTAGAGTAAATCATCTACAGGTTAAACCACTGCACGATAGTCAGCATGCATATAGAGCGGGTAGATCCACAGAAACTACTCTGTACCAGTTAACTGAGCTAAGACAGGCAAGCCTGGATAGCAAAGAAACAGCACTTTGTGCCTTCTTGGACATTGCAGTGAGGTACATTTGACAATATACCTCACAACGTGGTCAAGCGATCTCTTGAAACAAGAGGGGTGAACAGTACGATAATTCGCTGGTTTTGGGAAATGCTCTCAACACGAACAGCAGTTGTACCAAAACTGTAGTTGTTAAAACAACGCAAGGAACTCCACAAGGTGGAGTGACCTCCCCCCTACTGTGGAGCTTGGTAGTGGATGAACTAATGGAAGAATTAACTCTAGCGGGAATACACTGCATATGGTATGCAGATGACATAGTCATCATTGCACGGGGGAAACATGAAGGCACCCTGTGTGATATTATCCAAAGAGGACTCCGCATCGCTGAGAGATGGTGCAGGACTGTCGGGCTGAGTATTAACTCAGATAAAACAGCAGTAGTGCCATTCACCAGAAAGCGAAGTTTGAAAAACTTGAAAAGAATGTATCTAGATGGAAAGGAAATACTGCCATCGCTGGAAGTGAAATATCTGGGAATAACCCTGGATAGTAAACTTCTCTGGAACAGGCATATTAAGAACATTACTAGCAAAGCCACAAAGACTCTCTGATATGCAGAAGACTGGGGGGAAATAGGTGGGGCTGCGCCCCTAACATTTTGCGCTGGTTGTATTACCATGATAGTAAGACCCATGATTACTTATGGAGCAGTTGCTTGGTATACAAAACTAGAGCAACGTACAGCAAGGCAAAACCTGTGCAAAGTAAAGAGACTGGCATGTATCTGCATCACAGGTGCATGAGAACATGTCCAACAGCAGCAATGGAGGTCATTCTAGACCTAACACCACTGCACATCGTCGTCGGCAGTTATGCCAATGCGACAATGATTAGAATGGTCATTGACGGAAACAGTACTGGGAGAATTTTCAGGTCGGGGGCTTGGAACACCCTCAAAAATAAAATTCCACTTCTCCACCTCCCAGTGGATGACATACCAATAATTTACAACTTTGAGAAACACCTCACTGTAGTATTGAGTAATAAAAAGAATTGGAAGAAAGAAACGCTTACTCAGCATATAAAAGACCATACCATCACTTGGTATACTGATGCTTTCAAAACCAAAGCAGGGACAGGGATAGGAGTATTTGGGCCGAAAACTAAATACTCCGAACTAATGGGCACCTACCCCAGTATCCTTCAGGCAGAAATTTACGCTATCGAAAGATGCGTACAATTTATCTTAGATAGAAACTATCGAAAACAGGAAATTGCCATCCTATCCGATAGTCAAGCAGCACTTAACGCGATCAACTCAGTAACCATCAATTCGAAGTTGGCCAAAGAATGCCTAGAGAAGCTTAACAAATTAGGCAAAGAAAATAAAGTCGGTGTAGTTTGGGTGCCTGCTCACCAAGGGATAGAAGGCAATGAAAAAGCAAATGATCTAGCTAGAAAAGAAGCGAACACTCCACTAACTGGACCAGAACCGTTCTGTTTTCCTAACGGGAACCAACTGAAAGCGGAACTGAAGAATCTGGAAGACTCCATCCGTAATATAGAATGGGTGTCCTCCAACGGTCTAAGACACTCGAAAAAGTTCCTCAGAACTTACGACCGAGAAAAATCAAAGGTTTTCCTTGATTTAAGTAAAAACAATCTTTGGATTGTCACGGGGTTTCTAACAGGACACTTTCTCCTCAACGAACACCTCAGTAGGCTGAAACTGAGAAACAACGGCGAATGCAGATTTTGTGGGGAAAATGGGGAAACACCAGAACACCTTATCACTGAGTGCGCCGAGACGACAACCATTCGTGCCATGAACCTTGGCACGTCTGATGTCGAGGATGGAGAGCTGGCCTCTGTGGAGCCGTCTCAGATACTGGCTTTTCTTAAAGCCCTGAGACTGTATGATGAGTTATAACTCGTTATAACTCAAGAAAGGGGAACACACAATAGATCTATAAGGTCGCGGTGATTAACTCCCCTTCTAAACATTCTACATTCTACATGCTACAAAAATATTTTAACTGAGACAAATATGTTATTTTTAAAATATTTATAAATCTTTTATAAAACAGTTTTATAAATATTTTATAATGTACTCAATATTATTTTGTAAGTGTTATCGGAGAGTTTTTAACGTACTTCTAAATAAGTATATTGTTTTATAAACCTGCGCCTATTTTGCGCGTGTTTATAACTATCGTATTAGGGTTTATTAAGCACTTAAAAAATACTATACTCTGTTTTTTTTCTCAGGTAAGATTTCGACAGACGATGACAGAAGAAAAGCAGATGACGTCCCATACCAATCTATTTATTTTACTAAAAAAAGTTTCTAATCATTTTTAAGTTATCTATGGATGGGTTTAAATATAAATCCGTCATACGTCGTGTCTTGTTGTTTTTAACCAGTTTTATTGGTTTATTTAAAAAATGACAGATCGTATTTCAATTTTATTGGTTTGACGGAACGATGAACGACAAACGGACGCCGATGCGTATGAACTCGCCTTTAGATTTTTGTCATTTTTGACGCTTGTCAAAGTCTTGCCAAATTCTAGGTTATAATTTTGTGTCAACTTTTGTTAAATACCCTGCGTTTTGGAATATGATGCATTTTGATTCGTATTATTACGTGTGTTTTGTGTCTTTTGAAGTCAAGTGGAGGAAAAATCGAGTGAAAATTAACTGTAGACCCAGAGCACAGTTTATGGTTAATACTCGCTGCCAGGGCAGAAAGTCTTATACACCAATGAAGTTGCTATCGATAAAGTTTGTATACCATTTCGTCGTAGATAAGTGCATCTTGTATATGGTAGAAGGATCAAACTAAACACATACTAAAAACTGGAGTAGCTGTAAAATATCGATATCACACGATAGGTAAATAATGGATTTTAGTACTGCAGAAAAATAATGTCAAAAGGTACTGGTTTAAAAAAATTAAGATTAAAGTTAATTAATCAACCTTTAAGGTATAAAATTTGGTAGGTGTTATTATTAATAAAATAGTTTGTTTTATTTACCTATGTTGTTTTATTTATTCCTGTGGAATATTACAAATTTGTATTTGTACATAAGTTATATTGATAAATATAATCATAAATGCGGGTAGTTTCATAAAGCTTGTAAGTAAATAATAGTTCTTTTTTATATTTTTTTGGTATGTAGTGTCTTGTTCTTGTTTGTTTTGTATTAACACATACCGTTTTTATTAAATAAAATAACTCGATTACATTTTTTCAATTTTATACAGTTTTTTCATAATATTTTGAAGTAATCACTTGTCATCTTGTCAATCGAATTTTAAATATTTCCTGCTATGCGTTCCAGTTGTACCAACTTATTTCTTTGTAAAATAAAATAAACTACTTTGAAATTAAAATGACAGACACATCTATCACTGTCAAGGATCTTCTCGTTGGACAGACTATACATAGTTATCATGAATTGTTATATAGCACTCTATATAACCATTTTAAGCACATTTATGCCACTTGGGTGACTATAACTTTTGATTTTTAAATGACACCCTCGGTATTTTTTTTACTTTATTCGATAGAAAATGTCATTCTGAACAGAATGACATATCATATGTCAACTTTTGACATTCTCGCTTAATATTTTTTTTTATTTTAAAATTCAATCTAGAGTGCCATATGGCTATGTTAAAACACTAATTCTTAATCAAGGGGCCTTGGAAAAATAAATTTGATCGTTTTTTTACGTGTTACGTATCCTGGCCAGTTAAAAAATGCTCAAATCGTATTTTTAATCATATCTCAATTTTTTCAAATGGAGCGAGCATGGTTCATTAGCATATTTGGAAAACGCATTTTTTACGAATAATTTGATACCATACACTTGGTATTTCGAGTCAAATTTTCGTTACGAACCGCAAGTTATAATTTTAAATAAACCATATGCGAAAATGTCAAAAGTTGACATATGATATGTCATTCTATTCAGATTCTTATTTTCTATCGAATAAAGTAAAATAATACCGAGGGTGTCATTTAAAAATCAAAAGTTGTAGTAATTTTCCGGTGAAACAGGAAGTGACCGAAAACAATTGAATACGTCAATCAATCCTAATTTATGTCGTATACTAACATACCAAATCTCTTTTTTTTATCTGAAAAATAAAAAAGTTATAGGAATGAGCCACTTTTGAGACGCACTCGGTATAAAAGGCACAGATATTCATTTACAAGCCTTTTTTTATTGAAATTTATTGAGGATTAAAAATTTCAAATATGTTTTTTTTCTTGCAGATATACTTACTTTTATTGACAAACACTTATTGGATTAAAAAAAACGTAAAAAAATAAATTTTATACAGAATCCCTTATACTTAGTCCTGAATATAAAGTGGTGGAAAAAGCATCCTTTTTTACCTTAGCGGCTCCGAACTGATTTGTTTCATTTTTTGTATTTTCTTCCAGATTTCCAGATGACACGCAGTCGATACCAGGAGCGAAACAGCAACAATATGGATTGCCTACGAATTTCAACATTTCAGAACACCCGCCTGTTGTGATGAGAGTTAAATCTCATAGAGACAGGTAAAAATTTTGTAAATTATTTATTTAGGTTTATTTAGGTAAATCACAGTTTAAATCAATCTACAAAAAATCATCCGCCTTGAATATTGATACTATTATCGCTAATAAAAATCATGATTCCAGTGATCAGAGTGAAACCCAGAGAAAAAGGAGATCGAGAAACCGATTATCCAACAGAAGAAGTACCGGGTACGTCACACCTGAACAAATAGAAGAAGCTAAAAATATGGGCGAAAGTGGTACTAGTCCTCAAGTTTAACAAAATTATTTTAAAGGAACATGCAGCCCACTTTAAATTATTTTAGTAATACCTAAAACTGATTTTTTTAGTTTGTAACTAACAATGATATTTTGTTCTGTAAATGTCAATCATATATCTTATTGTATTTTTATAAACTTATGTAAAATGAGTACTCAGTACCTGAAACTTAAAGTGCAGCATTGCTTTCTTAAATTGATATGAAAATCCAACAATGAAATGTCAAGCCTTGTCTAGACATAACGTTTTACCTGTCAGTCTTACCTGTTCAGTCAAAACGTTTCAAGTAAATATTTTCTGTAGACGAAAAAAAAAAGGACGTTTTACTTGAACTGAATTAAGACGAAAGGTTTTAATTCTTCTGTCTAGAGAATTGACGGGATCATTTAGTTCTACAACAAAATTGTCATTTTGCCTACAATAGAAAATTAAAAATCTAATAGTTTTGCATAGTTTCAAAAAATAATGTAATTTTACAAATTTCTTGGAGATATTTGATCATTATTAATGATTGTTACCAAATACGACAAAGAGTTATGTATAGATGGGGTTAAGATGGCCGACCGTCTTGAGAACTGTTGTCAGTTTACTAAAAAGTCTTCCGTTTTACCTCACAAGCAAAACTGAACGTTATGTGTGGACAGGACTTAATGTATCAAAAATAAAACAATGCTTATACCGATCGTGATGGTATCTTTAGATAGATATTTTTCAATTTACTATTTTTAATACTAATTGCTAATAACAAATGAGAGAAAAATTTAAAACTCAATAAAAAGAATTCCTGTGAAAACTTGGAATATCAAGGAAAAAATTGAGAGAGAAAAAAATTGCCGGATGGTGCTTCGGCTTTGGAAACAGGAAATCCCATGCAAATTTTGAACTGTCAAAATATTGGCACTCTTTTACAGCGAAGTGGTAAATAGGTTTTTCTAAAGGTTTGAGTATGCTGAAAACATGCCAAATTTGAACAATTTTGTGCAAACCGTTTCTAACTAATTTAAGAAAAACTGTATCCTGTATCTATTTTTAAATCAAAACTGAACAGGTGGTAATGCAAAACCAGGTAAATGCCAACATACAAACATCTTTCAAAACACAAAATACACTTAGATCTATTTTATCACAGACTAAACCAATGAATAAAGAACAACAAACAAAAAAATGTAATACACAAAATACCATGTGAATACGATAAATTTTACTTTGGTGAAATATAAAGATTATTTACGAAAGGGAGATTTTCACAAATCTAAGATTTGTCAGCATTCATGGGACACAGGGCAAGAACAAATTTTAATAACGCCAAAATTATACTTAATGAAAGAAGCGATAGCCTCTAAAAGAAAAATAAAAGAGGCTTTTTTAATACAATCTATATAATAAAAATAAATGTATTGCTCATGCATCTGTAGATGTTAGTAATGTATGGCAATCGCTTCTTTGATTTTAAAGAACGTAACATAAATAAACATAACATATGTAAAAATTAAAAATAATCATACAGAAAGTTTGGGGCTTTTTGGTTTTACCTTATTATGTAATTGTAATCAGGTAGTAATTGTTAATTTTGAAGTTTAACTTGATATAATGTCATTTTAACAGAACGTCAACGGTTTTTCTAGACGTATCTGTTTTAAAAAGCGAAAGTGTTTTCGAATAGTTGAATTTTCAATATTTTAAATAGTTTTTTTCTTTATTCTTTGTATTTTTAGCTTCCGACGACGGAAAGAGATAAACTTTCCGAAACGTTAAGCAATTTTTTTGTTCATTAGGCAAATTTGTATGTCTGGAAACTTAACTTCTGACAAGTAGTTTCCGTTTGGATTAACGCCAGAAGTGTTTACAAAAAATAACTATTTTATTTTGTAAATTTTCTTGCAGTGGCGAAATACTCCTGTAGGATTTTTTGGAGAGATGAATCCGCCACACAGATATATAGTCATTTTTTAAGAAAGAGATATATTTCTACAACATATTAACAAATTGCATTCAAGCATAGGTTGCAATTTAAGCTAGTTGCAATTTAAGCTATGTGAACATTTGCCTGGTTCTGCATTCTTGCCTGTTCAGTTTTCATTTAAAAATAGAAGTAGTTTTTCTCAAATCAAACGCAGTTTTTCTCAAATTAGTTAAAAACGGCTTGTCCAAAATTGTTAAAATTTGATATTTGTATTCAACATACGCAGACCTTTAATAAACCTATTTACGACACTTCGCTGTAAAAACAACAGGGGAGCTAGTACTAGAACAGTTCAAAATTTGATTGATTTCCTGTTTCCAACGTCGATGCACCACCCGGTATAGTGCCATAAAGTGTACTCAGGTAAAATTTTACATCCTTTTTAATAATACTTATCTAATGGTTTAATAAATCCTTTAATAGTGTTTAACAACCTTTGTTGTTCAAGTGATTTAGATTAAAGAGTAAAGAGTGTATCACTCTATTGATATTCTAACTAGTTTTAGGAAATTGTAAAAAGACTTACTTACAATAAAATAGAAATCTAAGCAGTGTTTTTTTTTCTAAACAATGTTTCAATAGTTTCTGTATGTAATTAGATAAAAAAAATAAGTAATGTCTCATACAAATTCAATCTGACATAAAATAGTAAATACAGAGTGTTTCAAAGAACATGTGCTATCTCTAGTCGCGAGATTCTTCACGTAAAAATAAGATTTATTTTTATACTGGCTTTTGTCTCACTGAGACTGTATCATGAGTTGGGGAACAGCACTTCTCTTATCAGGCAACAGCTTGGCGTAGTTTTGAGAAAGTCACCTATCCAAATGTTCAGTTTGCTTAATGTCGCTTAGGGAATGCAATCCCGCACCAAAATGTCAATCCCGCAAACCCGCGGGATTAAAGCAATCAATTCCGCGGATCCGCAAAATTGCGGCACTGTAAACAATAGTCATACATTTGGTCCTAAATGGTACAAAAGGCATTGTACATTTTGCATAGGCCCATAATATATTGATATAGCGTGTATCTTAAACTAGCTGTACAGAAATTTGAACCGATGTATACAGAATGTTCAAAAGTATACTCGTATTTAATATTAAATAAACTTAAATTTTATTATAATTTATCTACTTATTTTATAAATAAAAATATTATTCTGATGTTGAAGTTTTTTTAACTTGTGTTAGTTATCTGCTTTTAGATACACTCTATATGAATAATGTTTTGGCATATGCAGAATGTACAAAGCTTTTTGTACCATTTAGGACCATACGTATGACTAAAAATAGATATTTTTCGATAAAACGTCGTATTTTCCTTAAAACAAAAAAAAACCGATCGAACTGCTTTTTCTAATTTCAATACAGATTAGTCGTACTTGGTAAAAATTTCGATTTTTTAATAATTGTAAATTTGCAGTAAAAAAGATTCTTGACCAAATTTTCACACTCTTATAAAACACCCTGTATACGAGAATTCACTAAATATATTTTCGAAAACCACATAGCATCTTAATCACAATAGATGCATCTAAAACCAGGTCCAAACCGCATTAAATTTACCCTAAAATTTTACTTGTCCCGATAATTATGTCCGGCGCCGGCGGTTTATTTGACGAAATTGTCCACAAGTACTAGTTAAACGCTATTCTTCACTTCACATACGTCAGAAAGAACTCTAACAATGTTTGTTTCACTTATTTTTAATGGCCAATCTATAAGGGGAATCCCCGGGTTCCGAGCGTCGACGCATCGACCCGGAACGAAGTGGTTTGATCTTGTTTGAGATCGATTCGGCTACCCAGTAGTAATGTATCGATCCCGCAGATCCCGCACTGTAAACCCCGCAACTTTGATCCCGCGGAATCTCCAGCAATCCAACATCCAGCATCCTAGCGGAGAACCGATATACCGACACAGCTGAGCTTTTTCTGTCTAGTTTTTTTTTCTTTTAATGCAAATTATATTAACGTGAATATTGAAATAAATAAATAAATAATTTTATTTGTTTTAGAAAAATGTATATATTTTTACATTAAAAAGAGTTTATCTGCCCATTGAATTTTGCAAAGGTTATTTTTATACAAATACATTTAGTGAAATTGAATTAACAATATATATTTTACAATATAGGTTACAACACAATAGGATAGTCCTCTGTTATTGCCAATTTAACATCTATCAATTTAACAATCAATACATTTAAAAGTTATTTTAGATAGAAGTTTTTAGTTTAGTTGTGATAGCAAACCATCCCATACTATATGAAAAAAATATAGAAACATTTGATATTTTTTAACACCAATAGAGTAACAGTGAAGGGTTTTAGGCGATATTAGGAATTTATTTGAAAAAGAACAATGAGCAAGCAGTAAGCATTGATTTAATTTATTATATGTATGGTGTTATATATTAGTATAATTCAATGATAAATTTAACAGTATAAAGACTTTGAAAAACATTAATAGATTCAAATGAAATTAAAATATTAATTAATACAATATTCAACTTCTTATTGATTTACGCGTTTTATTAATAACTACTAACTTTTTCCCGCGACTACGTTCGCGTTACACTTTGAATCGTTCATGCATTGATTTAAATGATTATTTAACTCTTTATAGATAGAGCTAGTGAGCCTTATAAATGCACTATTTAAACTATGTTTTTAACAGTTTTAGAGCTACTCGTATTTCATATGTAAGTTAGCAATTGTTGATTTTCTCGATATTATACAGGGCGAGTCTTGAATAAGTGCAAATATTTTCAGGACTGGTAGATCTCAATAAAAGAAACATATTTCCTCTTTACCGTTTTTCAAATAACTTTTAAATAACCGAGTTATTTTACTTTAAAGATTTTCAAAAAAAAAACATATGTTTTGCTTAAATTTTGAGAACCACTGGAGCTTTTCGGGTTTTTCTGTCTGGTAAATTTATTCTACTAACGGATAAGCAAAATTATCGGGAATTCTTGCTTAATGGAAACTGATCTAGAAAAAGAAACTTTGGTTGTGATAATAATTCGAGCATACAAAATTAAACTTTTTGTGTTTTTACAGTATCGCATCAGTTTTGTTTTAAAAGTAAATAAATCACTTTAAACACAAGTGCTGAAATTTTTCTTATTATGGTATACGGTTCCTTAAAATATCTGGCATTATTATCAAAAATTAGCCACCTCAAAAAAGCTGCTTTTCCGGTTCGTTCATCAATTAAATGCTATTCAATCTCTTTTTTGCAAAAAATTGACCTGTCTGAACAACTCATTTACAATTTTTTTTTTGGAATTAAACTCTATTGAAAAAGCAGAATCATGCGTGAAATTTCAAAAAAGGATATTGTAAAAATTTCAATATTTGACATTTCTGCTATTTTATCAAACTGTGTGTTTCGTATTTTAACATTAGGAGGAACTGATCCTAACTGTATACCGGGTGTGTTTAAAAAGTGGTTCACCCTATAACTTTTTTATTTTTTCAGATAAAACAACGAGATTTGGTATGTTAGTATATGACATAAATTAGGATTGGTTGACATATTCAATTGTTCAATGACTACAACTTTTGATTTTTAAATGGCACCCTCGGTATTTTTTTACTTTATTCGATAGAAAATGACACTGTGAATACAATGACATATCATATGTCAACTTTTGATATTTTCGTATATGGTTTATTAGAAATTGTAACCTGCGGTTCATAACGACAATTTGACTTGAAATACCTAGTGTGTGGTATCAATTTATTCGAAAAAAATGCTTTTTCCAAATATGCTAATGAACCACCCTCGTTCCATTTGAAAAAAATTAGATATGATTAAAAATGCGATTTGGGTATTTTTAAAAAATCAAAAGTGCCATTTAAAAATCAAAAGTTGTAGTCATTTCCGGTGAAACAGGAAGTGGCCGAAAATTGAATACGTTAATCAATCCTAATTTATGTCATATACTAACATACCAAATCTCATTTTTTTATCTAAAAAAATAAAAAAGTTATAGGGGTGAGTCACTTTTGAGACGCACCCGGTATAGTTTACCAACTTGGTTAATTAGGATGTAGGTATTGTAAAGCCAGGTTACAAGCAAAATACTTTACCCTTAATAAAAGTGACATTACAATTTAAACACTGAAATCATGCAATAATATAAATAGTAGTCTAAAAATTATACAGGGTATTTAAAAAAAACATGTGTCATCTGTCGTTGTCCCTACGACAGATGACACATTTTAAATTTCAGATTTACAGAGTTTCAATATACAGGGTGTCTGAAAAAACATGTGCGTGTGGAGATTCTTCTTTGTTTCGTAGCTACGGGAGGTTCAACTCTTCAATTTTTTTTCGATTTATTATAATTTTCTTCCAAATAATTTTAGCGATTCGAATGAAATTTGGAAGGTAAAAGACAGATTCACCAGGTACGTGCATATGGGTGATCACTGGGATATTTTTCTAAAAAACATGTGCGCCGCTGACTTTTTTCCCCTTATTAGCTAGTATGTAGGCTATTTAATGCCGATTAAAAGTTGTATCTTGATATTTTGTCCATTTTGATCTTCTCCATGAGATAAACGCAATTTTATTAATTACAATTAATAAAATAAAAATAAAAACAAAATTAATAAATTATTTATTTAATGTAATATATTACTAAATTTTATTAAAATTACCACACTAAAGTAAAGTGCTAAATACAGCAAATTTACCCCAAAAACAATGGTATTTAAGATAATTACAAATTGCTTATTATTTAAAAGTTTTTTTTCCTTCATTCTGTAACTTTAAAATTATGCATTTCCGGCACCCATGATATAGGAACTTTTTTATATTTTTTGATGAGGAATCAATGAGTAATTATTTAACATTATAGCAAGTTAATGATATTAAGTTTTTTTAAAGATTACTATTAAAATTAGCAAAAAAGGATGCTGGAAAACATTAATACAGGATATAGACTCAAACCCTTGGGGTACCTAAAAATTAGTAATACATAAGCTTGGTGCACTAATATCAGGAAACGTCATGGACGCGAACACAACGAAAAATATTGTAGACACTTTATTCCCCACGCACATTGTGCGCTCTGATGTCGCCATAGAGCTGGTAGAGGATATTCCTGCTTTCTCACTAGAAGAACTACAAAAAGCCGTCGGGAGTTTAAAAAATAAAAAGGCTCCTGGCCCAGACGGCATGCAGGCGGAAGTTCTTAAGATAGCACTTCAATCAAACCCTGATCTATTGCTGACAATGTATAATGCTTGCCTGTCGACAGGAGTTTTTAGCAAGCGTTGGAAAGTTGCACGCCTTGTCCTGATCAGCAAAGGAAAAGGAGATCCAACAGAGCCGTCCTCATACCGACCATTGTGCATGCTTGACGCAGCGGGGAAAGCCTTGGAGAAATTACTGAAGCCACGATTGCTTAGCGCAATAGAAGATGCTGGGGGATTATCTCCTAAACAATATGGTTTTCGGTGTAGAAGATCTACAACTGATGCTGTGATGGAGGTAGTCGAAGCTGTTCGAAGAGCGGAAAACCGCAACCGCCATTCACGCCGCATTGTCCTACTCGTGACCTTTGACGTTAGGAATGCATTCAATTCAGCAAACTGGAACGATGTGCTTACAGCCTTAGAAAAATCTTTTCACATACCGAAATATCTTCTACTAATGATAGACGACTACTTAAGAAATTGCGTTCTCATTTACGAAACTAAAGAAGGGTAGAGAAGGAAGGCGATAACATCGGGGGCTGCACAAGGATCTATCCTTGGTCCGGATCTATGGAATGCGTCTTACGATGGCCTATTGAGAACAAATATGCCCGAGGAAACAGTATTGGTCGGATACGCCGATGACGTCGCCGCACTTATCGCAGCTAGAGATATGGAGATGGCCCAAATCAAATTAAGGAGTGTGATGCTAACTATTAATAACTGGATGACGAACCATGGACTATCACTGGCTCTTATGAAAATAGGAATTGTGGTTCTCACAAAAAGCAGAATAAACACAGTGCTCCCATTCTACATAGGGGGAGAGTTACATCAAAACCAGCAGTAAAATATCTTGGCATCAACCTAGACAATAAAATGACCTTCTGGAAACAGATAAAAATGACCGCAGATAAGGCCGCTAAAGGTGTCACAGCACTGAGTAGACTTATGGCCAACACGAGTGGACCCAAGTCAAGTAAACGGCGATTATTGATGTCGACTGTTCAATCGGTCCTTCTATATGGCGCTGAGATTTGGGCAGTAATTCTGTCGAAGGAAAAATATAGAAAACGTCTAGCCCAAGTGCAGAGACAGGCAGCACTCAGAGTAGCTTCATCTTACCGCACAGTTTCCGAACCTGCAGTGCTGGTTATCGCAGGGATAGCACCTATAGCTCTACTTGCCAGAGTATGGTATGCCATATACCAAAGAAAAACCGAATTGAACCAAAAAGAAGTTAAAAAGGAGGAAATCAACAGGACTTATGAAGCATGGCAGAGATTGTGGGAACAGGAGAGTAGGGGTCGCTGGACTGCGCGACTTATTAAATCGCTGAAAACCTGGACACAAAGGGAACACGGGGAAATAAATTATTACTTGACCCAGTTTCTTAGCGGCCACGGCTATTTTTTATCGTATCTTGAAAAAATGAGACAGGTAACATCACCAGTATGCCTTTACTGCGAAGGTTATGACGACGCAGAACATACCTTTTTTACATGCAAGAAGTGGAGCGTATACAAAAGGAATATCGAGGAAGAAATTGAAGTATAACTATCCCCTGATAACATCGTCCAAAAAATGCATCAAAGCCCTGAAAACTTGAACCGCATATCAAGGTATGTGGAAAAGATACTGAGGGAAAAGAAAAGCGACCTGGATAACCGCTGATACCATAAACAGAAGCGAGCCCGAAGGCGATAAAAAACGGACTAGTCTCGAAGTAATGTGCCAAACGGTCCCGAACTAGAGTCCAAGACGTAAAAGGACGTGTTTTAGTCGGTATTTATTAAGAGAACCCGACACTTCGTACTAAATTCAATTCTAAATTGCATTTCACCTTCTTACAAAAAAAAAATTAAATTGCGTTTAGCTCATCGAGGAGATCAAAATGGATATAATATCAACTTTTAATCGGCATCAAATAGCCGCACACTTTTGCTAATAAGAGTAAAAAAAGTCAGTAGCGCACATATTTTTTTTTAGAAAAATATTGCAGTGACAACCCCTATACAGGGTGGCGCACCTCATTCGCCTAGGTTGATTATACGAAAACGGAAAGATGTAGAAACAAAATATTTTATGAGTACATGTGGTAAGGCGATGTGGATAATTTAAAATTATTTTGAAATGTACAGGGTGTGTCAGAACTAAGATCCATACCAAAGTTATGTTTTTTCTTATGGAACACCTGTTATTTTATTTCATTTTTGGATTCTTGGGCATAAAATAAGGCATTTACTGTAAGGGTTTAATATGTCTAAAAGTTTTGGTTTTTGAAATATTTAAAGATATTTAAATATGCATGCTATAATAAAAAAGTTTCTCAACACCTCGTACATTACTTTTCAGAATTAATTCTTGTGCTGACTTTCAAGCTAGAGAAATAAACTTTACTAAAAAGCCTGATTGCTTCCTTAAATGTATACAGGGTTATCAAAAATTGCTGGTCTATTTTAAATATTTATTTTAACTGGACTTTATTTAAATTTATAAATGTTTATTTTCACTTAATTTATCTACAATAAGGTTAATAAGTAAGTATTTATTATTTTATCAAGAAAAATGAAGCAGTATCTGCTAGCCGAAGGAATAGATGTGTTACTAGTGATTTTATTTTGTGAGGACAATTGCTTGGGGGGGGGGGTTAGTCTGAAGGGTTTATGCTCAAAGATATTCAAATAAAAATTTTCTTGACAAGCGTACCTTTGAAAAACAACTTTTCCTATTTCGCAGAGCTGATACTGTGGTATATGAAAGACCTATCAGGCAGAAACCTGTCGTTGGAAGTGAAGAAAATTAATTTGCCTTAATTGGTTCTTTTATAGAAAATCCAATATTTCTACAAGTCATCGTAAAATAAATCAAAAAGAACTACTTCTTTATTTTTCTTGAAAAAATAATGAATACTTACTTATTAAACCATTGTAGAAAAATTAAATAAAAGTAAACTGTTATAAATTTAAATAAAGTCCATAAACTAATGTCGATTTTGAAAATAGCTAGTGTCACTAGAAAATTGCCATGGCGACACCAGCCATCTTGATTACAATTTTATTGAAAAAATTTAGGGCACTCTTAGCATTCGTCGAAGGATCCACATTTCGAAGGCTTCAATCATTATTCAATTCGGTTTATTGTTGCTACCTTCAGTGTCCACACCATATAAGAAAACAGACCAGAAATAGCACTTCACCATTCTGTATCTAAGGCCGAAGTTCACGTTCCTATCTGTGAGAAGCCTTTGAAGTTCCAGAAAAGTAGATCTTGTTTGTTCGATCCTGCATTTGATCTCCTGATCTGGATCCCACGTTTCGTTAACCATGGATCCCAAATATTTAAATTGTGTGACCTGCTTGATAACCTCTCCATTTAAGTAAATTCTGGTGTTCGGAATGCTGTTTCTGCTAACAGCCATAAATTTAGTTTTTTTAGTATTTATGCTTAAACCCAGTCTTTGGCTTTTATTGTTAACCTTATTTAGAGAGATTTGGAGATCATTTGCATTGTCTGTCAATATCACTGTGTCCTCTGCATATCGGATATTATTAATTGTAATGCCATTTATTTTTAAATCAATAGGACTGTCGGAGATAGACTCAGCAAATGCTTTTTGTGAAGAAAATTATAATAAATGAAAAAAATGAAGATTTTACCTCCTGTAGTTACGAGTTACGAAACAAAGCAGGAATCGGACCTATGCTAATTTCAAAAATAAATCTGATTTTTACGGGAGGAATCTCTCCACGAGAGATGGCACATGTTTTTTGAAACACCCTGTTTAAGAGAAAATACAAATTTGAAAGCTATTGAAGTTGTTACGTCGAATTCTACAATATTATAGTTTTGAGGTTTCAATAATATTATTGTTACGGATTCCGTGGGTCCACTATTTAAACTCACGATAAAATACTTAACGAATTTATTTGTTTCACTCTGTACACAAAACTTATACTGTTTACAACACAACTTATGCAACTACTATTACTCTAACGGTATTTCGCGGTATTATCAAACTTCAGACTATCTTCAGACTTTAGACTTCAAAACTTCAAACTTGTCCAACTGTCAAAGCGCGGGCCTTATATACCTCCTGGCGGTTGTTTCTAGATTTTTCTAATGAATTCTATAATTTTCTTTACTTTCTGGCGAATGCGCCAGGTTCCTCAATGCACGCCGCGACTTTTTAGCAGTATGCAGTTATGCAACCAGTAATACACCTTGACATTGCCCCCTTCTCAAATTTGATCGTCCCGATCAAGGTTTCCTGTCTGGTATCTCTTCAATCGATCCAGATGAACTACTTTCATCTTACTTCTAGGGCTGCGTTGAATCTGGTACACAACATCATTTATCCTCTTGATGACTGTCTAAGGACCTTCCCATGCTGGAGTTAACTTTGGGGACCTTCCTTTCTTGCGCTGTGGGTTATACAACCATACCCTATCGTCTTGTTGAAATCCCGTAGAATTAGCTCTGAGGTCGTAACGAGCTTTCATCCGGTCACTGGCTAGCGTAATCTTACTTCTCACGTGCTTATGAACGTCCAGTAATTTTTCCTTCCTAACGATTCTTTCGAACGACAGTCCAACGTTATCTTGTTCCATTTTTCCTCCAGATCGAGTACTTGGTCCTTGTCTAGCTGCGCCAATCTTACAACGTTGACACCATTTCTTAACATCTTCACAATAATCCACCCAGTAAAAACGGTCTCTCAGCTTGCTCAGGGTCTTGTTTACCCCAAGATGGGCTCCAGTTTTACCACCATGAATTTCTTCCAATACCTGGGTAACTTTCTTCCTTGGTACCAGTAACTGAGTTGTTACAGTCCTGCCATCCGCACTTTCCCACGTGCGCTTTAACAATCCATTCTCAATAACCAGTGAATTCCACTGAGCCCAGAGAGCTTTGAAAACGAGCCCTCTGTCCGCAATATCCTGCCACGGTGGTCTCTCGCCGTTATCTTCCTTGAGCCCTAGTATTGCTCCGATGTCTGGATCTTCCATTTGGTCTTTCCTCAACTGTGCCGTCGTCCACTGTTCATCAGCTCCAAGCTTAAAACTTCTTATTCTGATAGTGCTTTCGCGATGTTTCATTTTCTTGTCCAAGGTAGCTCGTCGTCGATCTAGGTCGTTGTCGATAATTTGTACCCGTCCTACACGGCACCCAGCGGTTTTCTCTAGTTTCCCAAACACAGTCTTCTTGGTATCACCAGGTATCATCACAATTTCCGCTGATCTTTCTTCCATATTTCCTGCTATCTTCTCTTTAGACACAGCAAATTCCTCATTTCCGATTTTCAGGATATTTCTCTGGTGATCGAACGAAAATCCATGTTGACGAATCACATCCATGCCCAAGATGAAGTCATCTTCAATATCTGCCACTAAGACGCTATGCTGAAACTTCAAATTTCCTAACTTCAGTTCGACGATAGCCTCTCCCCGTACAACGGCCATTTCCCCCGTAACTGTACGTAAACACACTCTTCTTCTCAGAGGCATCAGCTTCAATCCTTGCACTGAGTTAGCCCGCACCAACGATACCATAGCGCCAGTGTCCACTGTCATTCGGATTCCCTTTCCATTGACTTTCCCGTCGATCACCAAACTGTCAGCGGTTCTTCCTAGACTTCTAATGGAAAAAATCCTGGGGGCTCTGTTCTCCCCAGTCAATACTCGCTCATTACTATTTATTTCCTGGTGCCTATGTTCTCTTGATGGTAAACGGAATCGCACTTGGGCGCGGCAATCCCGTTTAATGTGGCCATTCCTGCCACATCTATAGCAACTTATGTCCTGGGATCTTCCGATGTGCCGATGTTCTCTTGCTGATGAACGGAATGGCATATGGATGCGGCAATCCCGTTGGATATGGCCATTCCTGCCACATCTATAGCACCTAATGGATCTTCTCTGGTTCTCTGTCTGGGTGTTGTTGACTCTCTTGTTCACTAGTAATTCACATAGTTTATTAAACATCTCCTCCAAACGTATGTGAGAACTCTTTGGCTGTTCCTCAACCGATACCGAGCCTATCTTCGGTTTAGGAATGGCGCTAAATGCAGCTTCTATTTCCAGCGCCCTGACGAGTACTTCGCTGCTGGTAGAAAATCGGGATATTTGCAGCGCCCTCTGCAATTCGTTGTCCCTCAGTCCGCTGATAAAGCACTGAGCAGCGAGTTCCTCCCTAAATCCTTCCGGTGCTTCTGGATATGCCAGGTGTACCAGCCGACGTAAGTCTGCTTCAAATTCCTGCAGACTCTCTCCGGACCTCTGCAGGCGTGTCTTGATCTGGGCCTGGTAAAGTTGACGTCGATGTTGGTCGCCATATCTTCTGTCCAGTGCAGCAATCAAAGATTGGTATTCCTGCTGTTGGGCTGCAGGAATAGTTTGCAACAGTTCCAGGGCAGGGCGTCGCAGCGCGATGACAAGCGCTGCTGCTTTCTCTTGGTCAGTCCGTCCATTGGCAGCAGCCGCTGCTTCAAACTGGCGGTGGTACATCGTCCAGGTGGTTTGTCCATCGTAGGTCGGAGCCTTGAGGTTCGCAGTTCCATGAACGCCAGGTGTCCTTACTTGTACCTTGGTCTTCTGTAGGTCCATCTCTAATTTTTCCATTTTCTGCTGAAGGCGTTCCTCAAGACCTTCTACGGCTTCTTGAAGGTGAATGTCTTGCCTTTTTTCCAGTTCTTCAAAGTTCTTCTTAAAACGGTTTTGATCTTCTATTTTGTCCTTCTGGCGACGTACTTCTAAATCTTCAACAATTTTCTCCAACCGTTCTTGTCTAATTTCTTGATTTTCTAGAATTTTCTGAACACGGTCCTGTTCTTCTTGTCTTTCTCTATGACGTCGCTCCTCCAAACGAATTTCCAAATTTCCTATTATTTTCTCAAGCCGGTCCTGTTCTTCTTGTTTTTCTTTCTTTTGACGCGCTTCTAAACCTTCTAACATTTTTTCTTGATTTTCCATAAGTATTTTCTGTAGGCGGTCTTGTTCCTCTTCTTTCTCTCTTCTCATATTCTCCATAAAATCGCCTAATAGTTTGCTTACTTCCTCCATTTTCTTCGCCTGTTCCCTTGTACCAACCATAAAAATACTCTAATCCGGTCCAAAAATCTTCCAATCCACTTAATTTCTTCTTAAAATCCTCTTGAATCGCACTTCCGACACCAATTGTTACGGATTCCGTGGGTCCACTATTTAAACTCACGATAAAATACTTAACGAATTTATTTGTTTCACTCTGTACACAAAACTTATACTGTTTACAACACAACTTATGCAACTACTATTACTCTAACGGTATTTCGCGGTATTATCAAACTTCAGACTATCTTCAGACTTTAGACTTAAAACTTCAAACTTGTCCAACTGTCAAAGCGCGGGCCTTATATACCTCCTGGCGGTTGTTTCTAGATTTTTCTAATGAATTCTATAATTTTCTTTACTTTCTGGCGAATGCGCCAGGTTCCTCAATGCACGCCGCGACTTTTTAGCAGTATGCAGTTATGCAACCAGTAATACACCTTGACATTATAATAGATTTTGACCAGTAGTATTAGTAGCAGAATTATAGAAAAATTAAGATAGATCAAAAGATAATTAGTAACAACAAAAAACAAATAAGTATATACCGCTATTATATACATAGAATGGTACTGTGATCATAAAAAGTCAAGGTAATCAACACCATAAAAACAAAAATATTCATATTCTAGTAATATGGGGATATACCCAAATGTTTTCAGAAATAACAGTATGTTACATAGACTTACTTTAAAATAGAAAAGTAATAAATAATAAAAAAGTAAAATCTAGTTAAAAATATATAGAAAGTATATATGCAACTATAATATTTATTTTAAAACATCTTAAAATTATTCATATAAGATGTATATTATTAATACTAAAAATGATAGAAAACAGAAAAATTCACGGAAAAAAAATTGCACAGAAAAATAATTTTTAAATAAATTAGGTTTGGAATTCCGCTATCTTCGACAATTGACAGCTAGCGTCACGCATGATAATAGGTTATACTAGAGTTGCCAACTTCTGAAATAAAAAAGAGAGGACGATAGTATGGTAATTAAAGTTTTTAAATAATATCAATGATTGAAAATTTTAGAGTGGGTTGTTCAATGGTTAAAAAACTGATATTGAAAGCTACAAATTTGCTGACTTTTCCTGAAACTTATTTATATATAACTTTGTTTTGTTTGATCTTATATATACTTTGTTTTGTTTGATCTTAAAAAGAGCTTTTCAAAATGTTAAAGTAACGATCAACCCCCCTCCCCAGGTCCTGTTTCGTATTTTCATAGTCCAATGTCCTTTTTTTTTACTTTGCAAAAAGGTGGCAATATAAAGTGGCAGAAAAAGAACAAAGGATTTGACAAGGAGTAAAGCTACTAGTTTCCTTATACTATGGCAATAGTATCATCTAGAAACAAATAACAATCTAACTTAATCAATTATGAAAACATTTCTCGCGACTGAATTCATTAAACCGATCACGAGATTTAACTAATTAACATTTTAGTCTTGTCCATTTGCTTGTTTCTTAATTCCTGAAGGCAAAGTATCACATACACCGAACAAATACAATATTTTTTAAATCCACGACAATTTAATATTTTTTTTTAAAATAAAATTAGCTTTTTCTATCTTTTTCTTTTCTTTTTTCTATTATTTTTTCTTCTTATTATTTTTAAAAAAAGTCAAAATATGGTCTTCTAGGTGATGAATAAGGGATTTTCTGAAATTCATCGCATAAAAGAAGGTGAAGGTAGGAGTAAAATTCACTATAAAATTCTTTTAAAATCTATCCTAGGTGTATGAAATTTTGCACAGACATCTCAGAGCAAAGAATAT
Source organism: Sitophilus oryzae (assembly GCF_002938485.1). Taxonomy (NCBI): domain Eukaryota; kingdom Metazoa; phylum Arthropoda; class Insecta; order Coleoptera; family Curculionidae; genus Sitophilus; species Sitophilus oryzae. The sequence goes on along the minus strand of NW_022146307.1, from coordinate 496,481 downwards.
TATAGTTGCCTTAAGGTATGAAAGTGAGTATTCGTAACGAGATGCATATACAATTTTCGAAAATGTTTACCCTAAAACTGTAAAATTATGGGTTTCAAAGTCAGAATCGAGATTTTTACTGGAGTGATCCAACCACCATATTGTATTGACTAATAGTGGGTCCAATGGGACCCTCCACTGCGGCCGCGAGGGCCTATTGTTTTTCAGTTTCTACAAGCTCTTTAGTATAAAAGAGCGTTAAAGTTATACCCTCAAGACCCAGCCTTTTAACATAGGCCGTTATGTCCGAGGGTGATATGTTTCCTAGGTCTGATAGGTCTAGCATGGGTTTGCCAAACATCTCAAACCTGGTCCTGCCCCCAGCGGGGCAGGTACACATAACGTGCTTCATTGTTTCGTCATCTTCCATACAGAGTCGGCATACGGCGTCTTCCACCAGTCCCATCCTCTGTAGACCCGTGTACACTGCAGTAAGTGTACGCGCTTCATTCCTACCAACCTTTAGGAGTTTTCCTGTTCTATGTTTGGATGGCCCTGATAGGATTTTCTTGGCATGTTCCATGACTGGAATGACAGTTCCGGGTCGCACCCCTAACCCATTCACAGAGCCTGTCTCTTGCGATATTCTTTGAAACGTTAAGTGTCTGTTCTGGGCCCACGATTGGCGAGCCTGCACCAATTTTGGCGATGGAATCAGCACGTTCATTTCCCTCTAGATACATGTCCCGGTATCCATATTAGCGACACTTTATCCCTATCTCCTAATATATTGATAGTTTCTTACAATGTAGTTGTAAGCATTGTAGTTTCTTACAATGAAGAATCGTAATAGACGTGCTTTTCGTTGCCTCAAATGCTTTCAACGCGGCTTGACAAACCGAAAATATGCATATTGTTTTCCCGGTGTATTGCTGTTCTACCAGCAGTTGCACACAGGTTTCAATAGCATATAGCTCAGCTTAGAAAATTGTGGTGTGTTTTTCAAGACTGAGGTAGATCTCCGTCTTTGGACTGCTGAAGTAAATTGCTGCGCCAGATCCTTTTTCGTTTTTGAATCCGTCCGTGTACCAACACATTTCCGCATGTAATAAACCGTTTCTCGGCTTATCCTATTCGTCCCTATTCGGAAACAGGACGTTGTAGGTGCATGTCAAGAGTTGGACTGGTGGTGTGAGATCCGTAACCATTCCCAGAATCTCATCCGACTGTAGTTCGTCTACTAGTCCGTTTTGTATGAACATGATTGTTCCGTGACTTTCTCGTACCATATTTAGAAACCTCTATGTAGCCCATCTCGCCTCTCATTCCTAAAGAATTTGAAGAGGAGGTAAGTCGAGTAGGGTTTCCATAGCTTTTGACGGCGTGGAATGGAAGGCACCAGTCACCGCTAAGCATGTTTGTCGTTGTAGTTTCGACAATTTATTCTTTGCCGTTGTTTGGTTGTCTGCCACCAGGCAACTGCACCATATGTGATCCAACCACTAGTAATAGCCGCCGAATTGCCAACCAAACGAGCAAAATGAGGATAGCTAACTATTTCAATCATTGTTGATCGCTGCGTATTAGTCTAAAATCTCAACGAGTTTGATCACCGACAATACCGTGGTGTGTAACCGCGTTTAACTCAACCGGTTCTGATCGATTCCTTTTCATATTTATTTGCTGGTAGTTCCGTGAGAGTACGCGTATAGTAAATGATAAAAATGGTTGGTCCAAACTGGATAAAATCGGTTTAAAAAGGATTTTATGAATGAATCCTAGTAATTGACTTGTTTTGTTTGTTTTTATAGTACAACCGGTGTTTACGAAAGGGGCTCATTATAATAAGAGTAGATGTAAATAGAAATGGAGAAATCGTGAGTATATTTTTTTAATTAGAACATCTAAACAAATTTTGGAAAATATTTTTTATTTTTTTTATACTATTATTATTTTTTATTTTTACTATTTTATATATTGTTTTCTGTTATATCGTCTAATTTTTAAAATATTACAAAAAGAATATTTTTTTTAAATATACAGATATATTAAAATTATTTTTATTATTAAAATATTTTTCTAATTTTCCATTTTGCAAAAGAAATTTTTTTAATAACTATTTTGAAGGGAAACTATATGCAGGGTGTTCTTTAGTTGCATGCGAATATTTAATGGGGTGATTCTTGGACGTATTCTAAGATAAAAATTCTTAGAATATATGTCCGAAACATCTTAACTTTTGAGATACAAGGTGGTAAAATTATCTTATCTTCTTTATCAGAGTTATTAAGCAAAAAAAAATCATTACAACTTACATGTTATTACAGACATTTTTGTGAAATTTGATACACGTCTTCTATGCATCAAAATGCATTTTTTGATGTATAAAAAATGTTTTTGATGTATCTGAAGAAAACTTGAATATAAATATAGAAAATTCAGATAAAATTTTTAAAGCATAAATAAAAACGTGGGTGTTTTTTAAATACTGTATTCTTTGGAATTTTAATATTTTATAACATTTGATTTTCAAAAAGAATCTCTTAAAAAATATAACTAAAAAAGAGTCTATTGCGCTGTACTATTCGGGTCGCCCTCAAGGGTCCGGTAATGAAGGTAAGGGCTTAGCCCGATCCTGTCGTGTTAAGCCACACCCAAAATTCCAAACACACGTGCTTTGATTCAGCCTTGATTAAGGTTTGCATGCAGAGCTTCACCATTTGCCATAAAATAGCGAGCAATTTGTTACAAAACAAATAATAATAATAATAACAATAATAAATAACAATATTTTGTTGATGTTTGACCAAAATCTTAAAAATAAAGAAGTTGTCTAAAAATGTGCTACAATACGGATATAGTAATAATCCTTTATCTTTCATTTCCTTCTTCATTTGTGTAAAAATACCTAGCCAGTTTACATAAAACCTGTGATAAAACGTTAAATGCCGAACGCTTATTTTGCTACTTCTTCGGACTAGTGAAATAGACTCTTAGTCTCTCAGTCCACCTCCAATTTGGCACTGAAACAAAAATGTTGAAATCTAAAGAAGAAACATACTTTTTTCTACGATCGTGCAAAAAGTAGCTATTTTTTATAGGGGTCGTCATTTTCTTGACAACTTATTGATCTTGTCTTGAAATGATTTTTGATTTTCAAGACAAGATAAGCAATTACTTCTCAAGATCAAGATTTCTTGACAAGAAATCAAGAAAATCTTGAAATGGATTTTTTCACTTGCCACAAGGTTGAACGATCAGGTGGGGTAGGTAGTTGCTAGATAGCTGTTCTGTGACTTATGCGTTATTTAATGTGTGTTTTTCGGATGAGTGTACTTTCTTTTTAAACGGTGTAGCTAATCGGCACAACTGTCGGTACTGGGCTGAGGACAAATGCACACAAAACCCTCAGAAATTGAACGTGTGGGCTGGTATTTTTGGAAATTCTATTGTGGGTCCTTTTTGTTCTTCCTGGAAATCTAACAGGTAATATGTACTTGGATTTACTGGAAAATACCATCGTTCCAGCCTTAACTGACATCATAGAGAACAATCCTGGATACGTTGAAGCAGAACTAATATTTCAACAAGACGGTGCACCTCCACATTACCCTCAAAATGTGCGTAATTATTTAAACAATAACTTTCCCGTTCGGTGGATAAGACGAAGGGGTGCAATTGAGTGGCCTCCCCGGTCACCAGACTTGACCCCTGTAGACTTTTTTCTATGGGGACACATAAAAAGTAAAGTGTATGGCACTCCACCCGCCTCATTAGAAGACTTACGAAGACGAATTATTGATGTTTGTCGCGTAGTGACCCCGCAAATTCTTCAGGATGTTCGAGAACGGTTTGAAAATAATTTGTATTACTGTATGGAGGTTGACGGGCAACATTTTGAGCATTTGCTTCATTAATAAGTTAAGTTTTTTTAATTAATTCAATTTATGCGTTTTTTTGCAAAAAGTATATACTTTTCAAACTTCAATCCTTCATATTTTCAAAATGACTGATTTTTAAAAACGAAGCGGGGAAATATAGAGAATAGAAAGCCCTTTTCATTGCGGCACCACTTGACCCCCCTTCCCTTTTGAAAAAAGTTGGGGGATGACACCCCCGCTTAGAGGGTTGAAGATTTTGCAATCATTTTTGGGGCAAAAGTTGTCCCCCTCACGAACAAAATTGACGTGTTTTTGGACTTTTTCAAAAAATAAATACCCTGGTCGTTATGCCTTGCGGAACGTTTTCAATGGGCCACCCTGTATTATATGAATATCCATTAAATTGATGGATAAAAATGGATAAAAAAATTATTAAGCAAAAAATATTTGAACGAAGCGGCACTTTGTCGGATGTCCAATGTCCAAAGTTGACATAAGTACGTCTAAAGTCGGATGTCCAAAGTTGGCATACTGTGGGCTAAATTAAATTGGAATCTTTTTAATGCCTAATAAATTTTTAAATTTTAAATGTTTTTTTATAATTTTTTGGATATGTAATGGCCTACAATATTAGAATAAAAAAAATTTTTGCAAAGCGGGTCTACTTTAGTGGCATACAGACTTTTTGAATTAATGTAAAACTTTTAAAATAAAAAAAATAATAATACATTTTAATGTACGCCACTGAAGTAGAGTAGCTTTTATCATTGTTGTTTTGACTGTTTTTATCTGTAGTAGTATTATCACCGTCACTATACTGTCAAAGTCACTAATTAAACTTCTACGTTCAGGTGTCTGAGGTGGTAGGTATTCTAAACCAGATTCAATTACCAGGGCCTTCTTAGGGGCCCGGGCGGCCGTCCGGGGCGGCCGTTTATCTGTGGCGGCCATTTGCCTGGGTTCATTTTTTAAAGTTGGAATTAAAAAATATTTATTTTAAAACAACACATCCGTTATCATAACACAACTACCTATTCAATATTTAACAATAAAATTTCAAAATATGTGATATCAAAATTATTAACTTTTAACCAAGGTTGTCCCTTGATGAATATGAGGAAGACCCTGCTTTATGGCCTTTTCGAATTTCCACCAAATGCTTAGACTATCTCGCAAAAAAAGTCCAGTTCAGTTAACAGAGAATAATTGCACGTTTCCCATAAATGAAAAAGGAAGAAGGTTTACTAGTAAAAATTATTGCAGACAATTAGCCAACGGAGAAAATACTCTAAGGGAATGGCTAATATATTCTAAATTACTGGATTCAGTTTATTGCTTTCCATGTAAGTTATTCTTTTCTGCAAATGATAAATGTACAGGGTGAGTCAACGATAGAGTAAAGTCCATTATCTCATTTGTTTCGAGGTTTACAAAAAAATGTTAAATATAAAAGTTATAGGGAAGGTTAGGATACACATTTTAAAATTATTATAGAGTATACAGGGTGCTTCAAAAAAGTGTGGCGGATATAACATATGTTTTTTTAAATGCAACACCCTATTTTTTATTTTATTTTTAGATTCTGCGTAAAATTTCATAACTTTTTTATATATAATAGAAAACAAATTTCTTGCAGTAGAGGTATATAATAAAATTATATAAAGATTCTTGCCACTTAACTGCTAATATAGAAATTTAATTCTACGCTGTGTTTGTCATAATGCGGATCAACCTGCACTCACTACCGGTTTCGGAGCCCTACTCCATCATCAGGTGAGCTTGGGAGTTCCACAAAATGACAACCACAGCGCAGAGATAGTTAATTCCGACTTGTCGCGAAAAAAGCCTTTATTTACTATCGATAGTTGTGCCTCGGTGGTACGAAAGTACTACCATTGCACGCAGGCCGCTATCTCGCGATGCGGGACTTAATATCTTACCGCTACTTTACGACAAGTCGTGTATATATACTCTGCGCTGTGCTCGACATATTGTGGAAAGACCCAAGCTCACCTGATGATGGAGTAGGGCCCCGAAACCGGTAGTGAGAGCAGGTTGATCCACATTATGTCGAACACAGCGTGGAATTAATTTCTATATTAGCAGTTCAAGGCAAGAAACTCTTATATAATTTTATTATATATAAAAAAGTAATGGAATTTTAGGCAGAATCTAAAAATAAAATAAAAAATAGGGTGTTGCATTTAAAAAAAACATATATTATATCCGCCACACTTTTTTGAAGCGCCCTGTATATTCTACAATAATTTTAAAATGTGAATCTTAACCTTCCCTATAACTTTTATATTTAACATTCTTTTGCAAACCTCGAAACAAATGAGATAATGGACTTTACTCTATCGTTGACTCACCCTGTACATCATTAATTGATAAAAACGGCTTTCGGGATTGGAAACATCTTTCAGAAACATAACCAAACCGAACTTCTCATGAAGTTAGCAAAATGCATATTATGAATTGTTATGATAAGTGGAAAATGCTTCAAGAATCTTTTGAGAACAACACTACCATTGATGCCACTCACCAGGAAGTGCTAAATTTAATAAAAGAACATTGGAAAAATATTTTGAAAAGAATAATATCTATTATACCTTTTCTGGCTGGCCAAAATCTTGCTTTGCGCGGGTCATCCGAAAAGTTATACGTTAAAAATAATGGGAATTTTTTGAAAACAGTTGAGTTGCTTGCTCAGTTTGATTCCATCATGAAAGAGCATCTTAATAAAATTGAAAAAACTCAAAATTTGGAAAGAAAAACCATTATTTAGGACACAATACCCAAATTGAATTAATAATTTACATTTCAAATAATATTAAAAAGAGTATAATTTCTGATATTCTGAACTCAAAATATGTTTCCATTATCTTAGACTATACTCCAGATAACAACAGAGTAGAGCAGCTTACAATCATATTGCGATATAAAAAGGAAAACCCGTTCACAGTTAAAGAGTTTCATAGAATATTCACCTGTAAATGATACAACTGGCTGGGGTCTTACCAGAGAAGAACACGATTGTTCTTCTCTGGTCTTACAAAAACTCTGGTCATGCTGTCAAAACTTAATGAATTGGGCTTGGACATTAAAAATGTTCGTGGTCAGGGTCAATTCTTGTATGAAGCTCAGGATAAACCAATAAACGACCCATGGCAAAAATTTAAAATTAAAATTTTCTTTGTCGTTGTGGATAAAATTACTAACTCAATTGACGAGAGATTTCAATTATTGAGAGTTCATTCTAATTACTTTTCATTTTTATATAATATTCCTGAAGGAATTCTCCAAAACAATAAAGAAGATCTACTGAAACATTGCCTTGAAAGAGTTATACTTAACTGATGGCGAAAGCAAAGATTTAAATGGTCTTGAACTGCGAGATGAACTGATTTCTTTTGGTGTCTTGATTGAAAAAGAAAATGAGAAAATAAATAACCCACAAAAATTTTTAGAATTTATCTATTCAAAAAATTTGGATGGAAATCTACCAAATATTGTAATAGCACTAAGGATTTTGCTTACACTACCAGTTTCGGTAGCTTCCGGGGAGCGAAGCTTTTCCAAACTAAAAATAATTGAAAATTATTTGCGATTCAGTATGTCTCAAGAACGCCTTACTGGATTAGCATTACTCTCAATGGAAAATGAAATTGCCAGTAATTTAAATTATGATGAACTAATTTGCTCCTTTGCGGAAAAGAAAGCTCGAATTATGTTTTAGTTATGTTTAGTTTATTATAAGATTATTCTTCTGTTTTTCTAAATTTGTATATTAATATTTTTGTAAATATAATTTATAATAAGTAACGTTTCCGAAAAAATATTTTAAAAAAAAAAATTTTGTGGTATTTTTAGAGAGGAGAGGCATCAGCTATTTCAGAAAGTTTACCCGGGGCGGCCAAAAACCTAGGGTCGGCCCTGTCAATTACGAACGGCTCAGATTTGCTGCTCAACGAACCATCACAGTCACTCATTTTAATGTTAGATAATAATAATAATAATTAACAAAATTATGTAAATCTGATGATTTTGGCTACTGTAGTATAATGGGCCCAAAGTTTTTGAATTTTTTGAAAATTAAATGACCCTCGATTTTACGCATAAACCTCACATTAACCAATCTCACCGCGGCTTTTAAACAGGGGGTTCCCCTTTAATAAACGAATTTTAAACGGGGGTTCCCCTTTTGTCAAGATATCAGATATCAAATTTCAAGATTTCTTGAATCAAGACAAGAAATCAAGTCTCAAGAAATGGTCAAGATTTTTTTTAATTCTTGAAAATATTTCAAGACAAGACAAGAAATTGCTTGTCAAGACAAGATTTCTTGTCTTGCCGATCCCTAATTTTTTACACTATCTATTGTATTAAAAGTCAAATTTTTTACACTAAAAAATGTTAGTGTCTTCTTCAAAGGTGAATATCTAAAAAAATAAAGCTCTTGAGATAAATCAGAAAACAAACTATCGAAAAAAGATACACCTAGATGACGAAATGACATTTAAATTCCTTGCAGTATTAACGTAATCAGGGTGTTTCGAAGCCAAAATATCAACATTTTGTTTTTCCTCGTATAATTTATAGATGGCAACTTTCATTTTAATATAGAAAGAGGCACTAGAAAGTCAAATAATTTAGCTACAAATTGCTTAAAAAATCATCAAGATCGGTCCACTACATCACAATATACAGGTTTATTCACCACATACGACACGGAGTATTGTAGCTAAACGATTAGATTTTTGCAAATTGTAAGTTTTGGGTTCGCTGAAGGACTATTATGGTGCGTTTAGACTTGAGCACGCACGAGCTGAGCGTGCGCGCACGGCATTCGTTCGCGCTCTCGGCTCCGATCAAATTAAAAACTTATTTTTCGACGAATGAAGTGATCCATTTGTGCGCGCACAGTAGAGTTATGTTGGCAAAAATAATGGACGACCAAGAAATAGTCGAGGCTGCAGGCATTGTTATGCACAGCTTAATTATTAAAAAGAACAAAAATCGAAAACATCGTCGTTGGTGGCAAACCCAAATTTTTAGAAATCGATATAATTTACTGCAACAACTTAGTGTCTGAGGAGGGCTATGATCAGTTCAAAAACTTTACAAGAATGACCAGGCCCGACTTTGAATATTTAGAAAATTTAATAACACCAAAAATTACGAACAAAAGATACAAATTTTAGAATAGCAATTTCATTAATATCGACACATTCAATACTAATTTTATTTACAAGGTTTTGCCATGCGTTATATTTTTTTTTGATTTTTTAATAATACAAAGAATCTTTAACATCCCAAAATATGGGCAACTTTTCATATTTTTCAATTAATAATAACGAAGATTCATTGATCCACTCCATAATTTTAATAAAGAAAACGAAAAAAAAAAATACACACGCACATTACAATTGCCGGTCCAATTGAGCGTTCGTGCACACATAAAATCCCTTTGAGCACGGACCAAAAACCGACACCAGACAGCTCACGTTCGCGGCTGCTCGCGCACAGACAGATTCATAGTGAGCGTGCGCGCACAGCCGTTTACACTTGAGCATTCGCGGAGGATCAGTGCGTGCGTGCTCAAGTCTAAACGCACCATAGACCTACAATTTAAAAATATTTTTACAAGATACAGAGTGTCCCAATTAAATAACAAATATTAAAGTTTTATTTTTTTAAATGAAACACCTTGTATATTATTACAGTTTCAGTTTCTACGGTTAAAATAAAGGTAAATTTGATTAAGGTTTACCGCATTAATCTTACCGTTTTTTAAATATTTAGGTTTATGTCAAAATACAGTAATAATTTTAATGCTTCATTTCTCTAGGCGTATTTAAGTTTTTAAAACCAAATATGGAAGTGAAGTATTTCTATTTACTAAATTTTGTGTTATAATAACAAAAATTCGTACTACTGTACTACCTTATTGAGGGTGTCTAAACATTTATTTTAAAACGATTTTAAGAGAATCAGATGCACAATTTAATTGTCTACCAAATTTTTTTTACCAACCTCTTCAAGTTTTCGTAGAAAATGCATTTTCTTATAATTTGGACCTCATTTACCCATGGAATATTATCACTTAACATTAATTTTAAAGATGTAACAAATTTTTAAAGAGTACATATACTAGTATTGTAGATATAGATCGTTTATTTCATTAAAAAATAAAAAAAAATTATTTAATTATTTGTTAAGAGGGACAATTAATATGATCCCAGTATTCAAACTACATTAATTGACTGTTTTCGTTGATTAATTATAATTGCTCCAAATATTAAGAAACTGAATTTTGTATGTGTATTAGATAAGTGGTAAAAAGTAACACCTTAAAAATTTTATTTAATTTTTTGACGAATGCTTATTTATAACAACAGAGACGTTTATTTTCATAACTTATTATTATATTGATTTCTGATTCAAATCCACATTTATTTAGAATAATTTATTAACTAACACAATTAAGTATGCAATTAATTAATATTTGGGCGGAAATAATGGTGGTATATTTAATTAATGGCATACTCTTTTATAAAGATTTAAATAGTTTTCTTTTTGTATATAAATGGGCTAGTAATATTATCGTTTTTAGTACCTGTACAATTTGTACATTTGTTGGTTTAAAAACAATCTAAAACGTCAATATTCCATGGGTATATTGATAAATGAGGACTAAATTATACGAAAATGCATTTTCTACGAGAACTTGAAGGGATAGTTAAAAAATGGTATAACACAATTTGATAGCACAATTAAATTGTGCATTTCATTCCTCTAAATATACAGGGTCTTCCATTTAAATTAAACAAGTTATTGCCGTTTAAAGCTAGAAATTATTTAAAATAAATTTTTAGACACTCTAGAATTGTTGTTGAGGTACTAGATATTTTAGAATTGTTGTTGAGGTAGTATTATTTTTATTATTGCAACACGATAACTGATCAATAAAATAAACTTCAATAAATATTTAGTGTTAAAAACGTTGATACTCTTAGAGAAATGAAGGCTTAAAATTTTTACTACAATTTCACAAAATTTAAAATATTTCAAAAACTGTAAGGTTTAAGTGTGATAAACCTTAATCAAGTTTACCTTTATTTTAATAGTAGAAACCAAAAATGTAATAATATACAGCGTGTTCCATTTTAAAAATACAACTTTGATATTTTTTATTTATTTGGAACACTCTGTATCTTGTAAAAATATTTTTAAATTGTAGGTCTATACTCCTTCAGAGAACCCAAAACTTAACATTTGAAAAAATCTAATCGTTTAGCTACAATACTCCGTGTCGTATGTGGTGAACCACCCTGTGTAAAACTTTAAAATAGATGAAAATTTTTAGGTTTTTCCCAGTTTTATGTGCCGGTGCACAGTGGCTCCCCTTAATAAGCTGCGCGGTCATAACTGTTAAATATCTAGATATAGCTTGACTGCACCTTTTTTAATAGAAATTGATAACAAATGCTAAATAAATGTATATAAAAAACTTAATGTAGTATGTATTAAAAAAATTGGTCCCAGTTCATGTGATTTGCATTTTAAGTTCTAACTATTCGGAAAGGTATACAGATTATGTTTGCACATATGTACAGGGTGGGTCAAATTCGACGCTTTTAAATGGAAACACCCTTTCCTACAGGAGATAGACAAAAACTAATATCGGAGCTCAATTTTTGTCAAAAACATGATGGTGAAAACCGCATATCGATATCTGTTACCGTTTCGGAGTTACGGGGTGTTTTTCAAAAATATGCGTTTTTAACAAATCGCTGTAACTTTTTTGCTATTGAAAATTTTGTATTTTTATGAAAACATTTCCAAAGCACCTTTTTACGTAGAATTTAATGGTTCAAGTATACTTTTTTTTAAATTAATAATTTCAGAATTATCAACAGAAAATTTGATTTTTTATATGGGACACCCTGTATATTTTTAATTTATTGAAAAGAATTTAAAATTTCCTTTCCAAAAATGTAACATACTTGATATTTTGCTCGATTCTTCTTCGAGATATAGAGTATATAAAAATTCGCCCCCTTTAAACAAGTAGGCTTTGAACGGCACCGGCTGTAATGCAAAAAAATCTAGCTGTGAGCATCAATTAAAACGAAAATAATATTTGCTATGAGAGATGCAGAATTTTATTACAATTTAAAATATATTTAACCAACATTAACACATTTAAACTATATCTAATAACAATAAAAATAAATAGCAAACCAAGGCATGAGATTTTGCTACAGGTGTTCGACATATCGACCGTCTTCTGTTATGGACAGATGGGGCAGTTTTCGAACATTTCTCGCGTTATTCATTAATTCAGTGGGGGTGAAGGATACCCTCTCATAACTGCTAAGTATTTTTAATTCTTGTCTAGATTATACGGAAGAATAAGAAACCTTTATTCTTCCGCAAATATATCCATAGGATTAGATCCATGGGCACTAAGTCAGGCGGCCTCGACGACAACGGCTGGGATCTTGGTTAGCTATCCAATTATTCTTGAAATTGGCTGCAAAAATTTGCTGATAACTTCAGCGTTCAGAGGCGGTGCGTCGTCTTGCGGGAAAAATATGTTTTCGAGTTCCATTAAGGGCATATCATCAATAAGGGGCCCAAAGCCTACTAGCGTTGATTGAAGGAAATAAGAAGATGCGCAACCTTATGTGTATTATCAGTTCTTTCAATCAACGCTACTTGTTAAAAGTGACCAACTTTTAAAAATCCTGTATTTCGAAGGGGATTATAACAAAATATCAAGTGTGCTATATTTTTAGAAAGGTAATTTTAAATTATTTTCAGTTAATTAAAAATATAGAGGGTGTCCCAAATAAAAAATCAATTTTCCTGTTGATAACTCTTAAATTATTAATTTAAAAAAAAATATACTTAAACCATTAAATTCTACGTAAAAAGGTGCTTTGAAAATGTTTTCATAGAAATACAAAATTTTCCATAGCAAAAAAGTTACAGAGATTTGCTAAAAATGCACTTTTTTGAAAAACGCCCCGTAACTCCGGAACGGTAACAGATATCGATATGCGGTTTTCACCATCATGTTTTTGACAAAAATTGAGCTCCAGACACCGATATTAGTTTTTGTCTATCTCCTATAGAAAAGGTTGTTTCCGTTTAAAAGCGTCGAATTTGACCCACCCTGTACATGTCTTTTCATATTGAAGAGGTCAAATTTATTTTAAATGTTGAAAAAATTAAAGAGACAGTTGTTTCATTTTATAAATACAATTTTATTGTCAATTGATATACAGTGTGTCCACGACCACGAAATAAGTTGACACGAAGAGGAAAAAATAAGTTACTTTTATTTTTAGACAAAAACTCAATCTTTAACCACCCGGTATAAGATCCGGCGACAATTCGCGGCAGCCAGTGGCAATTAATTTATATGCAATATACTTTAAGCAACAAGTATTATCATGCCGTTTAAGAGGATTTGAAAGGGAAAGTAGTTAAAAGTCTTAAAGAGTGACAAGCAAAAATGTAAAAATACTATTTTTGTTGCCTTCAAATAAATTGCCATAAACTAATATTATGTATAGGTTTAATTAAGTGCAAAAAAGAAAAAACAGTTCTTTTTACCTTCTTTTCGAACGTCCATTACAGAAAAAGCAACAGCTTTTATCAATTTTAATAAAATAAATAATTAATTGGCGTTATCTGAAAACTGTTTATGTCAGCTTGATACCAGTAGCAAAAAGGTGACATTTCTAATAAAAAAAGCGCTACACTAGGCTTACTTGATTTTGTTATTTATTATGTATCGTTTACAGGGGAATATAAGAAAAGTATTAGCAACAGTTTATTATATTTTTTTTTTATTTTTTTGTGTTTGAATAATGTTTAATAGAGATTATGTTATACCGATTATAATATTATTTTGGCGTTGAAGTAAATACAATTTTATTTGCCTTCATTTTTTTATGGGAAATGAGATTATTTTCTGCGAAAATAGACCGCCTAATTACGACACGTGCAATTCATAAATTTACACTAGTAACATTACATTTTATTGCCGTATATTGATTATTCTTGGTCTTTTATATGTGTGTTTGTAATAAAATGCGGTATGGAAAATAACAAGTTATGCATATTACGAGATATATTTGTACTGTATATAATGTTTCTATATGCATGTGCATATATAGGGGAGACGTGTGCTATTAGTAACACAGATAAATCTTAAATATATGAGTCAAACCGCTTAGCATTCATAACTTTTTATATTTATAACATTTTTCCAAATATTAGAGAAATGTTTATCTCTGACGTTTTGAAAACTATTATGAATATATAAAGTGGTTTTACCGTTGATTGAAGAAATAAGTTTCCAATTTTTCCAAATAAGTTTCCCAAATTTTCCCAATTCATTCATTCAACGGTTTTACACTTAATGTAAGATTTTTCATAAAGTGGAGTTAATCGAATTGTGCAGTGGAACGGCTCATATAAAGGTATATTTTGTCTATTAGATATACAGGGTGAGTCTTAAATAAGTGCAAATATTTTCAGGGCTGGTAGATCTAGATAAAAGAATGATATATTACATACCGAGGAGGGAAGTGTTTCATTAGGGCTCGAACTCACTGACGACCAGGTCGCAACGACCTGGCCGTCGGCTGGCCGGATGTATTGCGTTTTTAGCTGTGGCCAGATGAACGACCAGTTTCAACAGAGTCTAACGATTTTTTACGTTTTACCAATTAGAAAATATTGTTTCAGAAATGTTAAAATATCCGAGTTAACTAAAAAGCGAAGTTGCTAATCACAACAAACAAAAAGCATTGTGTACGCGTGACCGAGAAAAGGGAGATATTCTGTTTCTTTTTTCTACTGATATGGCGCCCTTATCGACTTTAGAAGTAAATATTAGGGCCATCATGAAAAAAGATCGTCAGACACTGGCTCTAAATATAAGCAGGTAGAAAGTTTAGCTTCCAGTTATTTCAATGTTTACAATATAACGAAGAATCTACACCGGTAATTACTTCTATTTTTATGAATGTTTAAGTTACTTTCTTAATTTTTTTTTAAGTAATGTACCTAGTAGAAATATAGTCTAATGAACCCTGTTTGAAAAACGTTAAATTAAATATCATATTTAAAATACAGTTGTCCTCCTTGTACATAACTACAATACAACTAAAAAAACTAATTTAATAAAAAAAAACAAGTGGTTGTAGAAAAACTTTAAATATTATTTTTTTTATTTTTTAAACATCGAAACTCAAAGGTATAATAACAGAGGTATCATACCAACCATAAATAGAGTCGGTATGTCATATAAAAATGTTTTGAGTTTTTACTAGAATCGATCCTTGATAAAAAAAAGGGATTAGATTTAAGTTTACCTTTGATCCAGTCTGTATACTATTTTTTGGATTTTCTGCACGTGTGCAAAAACTACACTAAAACACTATAACTTATAGAAAATAAAATATTGTGCCTTGAATTTGAGGGATTTCATCTGAAAAATTATTAATTTGGAAGAAAACCGGCAACAAGCGGCAGAAAATAATAATATTTCCGTGCAGTCTTCTGGTCGCAACGACCAACGGACGGCCAGGACGTTAGTGTGCGCCATAGAGAAATATAAAATAAAAGAGTTGTCATTTCCATAGTCAAAAGTAGGCAACACGTTTAACGAGGATCGATTGTAGCGCACCCTTGAGCCCTAACTGAACTAATCGAAATATGACAGACGTTATCGGTAAAATAGGTATCTGCATTGCCTACCACAAAAAAGGCGGGCTGTTTAAATGTGAATATAAAATTTTATGTATTTTTAAAAATATTACGAAATTAAAACTGCAAAAAATATAATGAAAGTTTATTTTTAAAAACGGAATATTTGAAAAGTATAAACTATTGTACACTTTTCAAATGCTTACAGTTAAATGCTAAATTAAATTTGATAATATAAAACATATATGCTGAATTAACTTCGAGGGGTAAACTCCTGATGAATTTCTGTACACTAATGCCAAAGTAATGCCAAATAATTTAGTACTAATACCGATAATGCAAATCTTGTACACCACCAAAATACACCAGCGGTTTACCCTTCGATTTACCTATAGTATTATAAAACGTATTTAACAACGCCACTAACAAAGCATATAAGATCGCAGGGTTTGCAATCTATGCTATTATAACAGATAAAGATTTAAATAAGACATCATCAAAAATTAATTCACCTTTAAGTTGAATTTACAAACTCAGCAGTCAGCAGTTGAAGTTCCAGTTGAGGTAGCAAATGTTCAACACTGTTAAATGAAGGCGCAAATTTATAGTCAGTTCGTTTTACGTTCACAGAGTTCAGAGATGGGCAATGTCTTTACATATCGAACTTGCTTTGCATGATACCCTTTCCTGGATCGTGTTCAAATCACATCATCGGCTGAACAAAATATTACATGATGATGGCAAAACACAGCACAAAATATAAAGTTCAAATCATAGAGAAATATAAGGTCTCTGGTTCCTCGGGAAATAAAACTTCGTCCATAATTTCTGTACGCACAAACACAAAACAAACAAACAAAGTTTATGCTACACAAAATAATAACAAAATTCCAAAATTCAAAACAAAATTGTAAACAATTGCAAAATACAAATAATTTGCCGTCATGTCACTTGTCATTCTTGTAATGACACGTGACAGGTAGCAGGTGGCGACGCTTTGGAGCCCTAACTGAACTATGCAACATTATGGCCAAGTTAGACAACCTTTCAAACACTCTTTTATTTTAGTTACTTTATGGTGTGCGCTATCAGGGCCAGTCAAACTGAGATATACGACCTTGAACGATCCGTTTGTGGGGTAGTAATTTCCTGCGGCGCTAGATGGCGTATTTTTATTTGAATTTTTATAGTTGCCTAATAATTGCGTACAAAATTATTTTTGTAGTTGCCTAAATAGGCCTATTAATTATGTTCTGTCATTATTCTGTATGTCAAATCAGTTTTCCGTTTCCGGCTTCTACCTTCCTCTTCAGTTGTGTTTTACCATTGAACGGAGATGTGCGTTTCGCTGTTTTCTGGTTGTTTCGCTGTGTTTTTTTGCAATCTTCATTTTACAATCGTGATTTTGTATTTTTGAATTTTTTTGAACTTTGTTTTGTGTTTGATTTTTAAGATCTTTATTAAAGGTAAGGTCTGAGTTAAAGATCTTTGATTTATCTAAAAATTTTATTTACTAATCCCAGAAAAAAAAAAAAAAATGGTTTTAGAGGTAGCTGCGGCCTGGCCGGTGCGACCTGGTCGTCAATGTGTTCGAGCCCTTACTGTCGAGAGATTGATATTCTTAATCGAAGTGCGTAGCGTTGAGATTAACTAAATCTCGAGACAATAATGAAAACTTTCCTCCCAGGTTTGTATACTATTTTATTTTCAACCATATCATTAATTAAAAAAGAGAGACAGTATTTTATTTTGAAAAAAAATTAAATATGCGAAAAATTTTCGTTTTCTGTTTTGGCATTTCCATATCTATAGTTACCGGTTGGTTGTTATGGCGCAAACCTTCAACAGCAAAACAAATGATTAAATCACAGTTTTGAATTTCTCGTTCGCTTTTTCGAATTCATATAACATAGAAAGTCAGAATGTTGTCGGAAAGTTCTGATAATGAAGATTATACTTTATTATTGGTACTCCACCAGAACTTACAGAAGCTGCAAAAAGAGCAGAAGCCAGTTTGCTTCCAGAGCAAAGTAGGGGGCGCTATGAAATAGCATTGAAAGTCTACGGAAAATGTTGTGCCGAAAGAAATGCTAAGAATATTGCTTCGGGGACAGTCTTGATGGCATATTTTAGCGACATGGCAAGGCAGAAAAAGCCATCTACTCTTTGGGCTACATATAGCATGATACGGACAATGCTGATACGCGCAATCTTTAAAAAAATGTTTTCGTCTTAATTTAAAAATCTGTATTTACTTCCCGCCCACGGGAGGGAGTTTCCACCCGTGGGTGGGAAGTAAAAGATAGAAAACTGACATTTTCCAACCTCCAAAAAGTCGGAAATGTCAACATTACTTATATGGTTGTAAATAAACATATTTTCTCTTACTCGTTTTTCAAATTTTTGTACAAAAAAAATCATTTTTTTTTGGACAAAAAAAATCAATTTGGACAAAAAAAAAGTCCAAAATAACCGAGTTATTTTACTTTGAAAATTTCCAAAAAAAGTTTTTGCTTAAATTTTGAAAACCACTGGATCTATTCTGGGTTTTCTTTCTTGTAAATTTAATCTACTCCCTATGTTGCCATATTATCAAGAAATTAAGTTTTTTAGCTAAAAACTAAAAAAAAATCAATAATTTTAAAAAAAAAAATTCAAATTTTCAAAATTTTCTTTTTGCGAAAAAAAAAACTTATAATCGTGTTTCTGGGATCGAAATATATTACCCCTAAAAATATTTGCACTTATTTAAGGCTCACCCTGTATAGATAAATATAAGATAAAAACATACTAAACCAGAGTATAGTATAACAGGCACTTGCTTCTCCTACAATTTTTTATTTATTTCCAACCAAAGTTGAAAGTGTCTTTTACTAACTGCATTAGCAACATTAATTTTAATAAAAATACTAGTATATATTTAAATTTAAAGTATACTTACAATTGAAATATGTCCTAAAATTATACACAAATTACAATAAAAAGCTCTTTAAAATTAAAATTAACTTCTGTTTTAAAACACTACAAAAAATGTTGTTTACTAGTAGAAAATATTGTTGACATGACCACAGACAACGAATGTATTATCTGCGGTAAAACTAATTAGGACTAAATCAGTAATGTACCCAAACTATCTTTTTTTTCTTATAAGTCTAACTTAAAAATAAAACTCATTTAGTTCGTTGTTGAGTGTCATTTAACACAGCAGGAAAAATGTAAGTTAATGTCTATTTTAATAGAACTATTTTTTACTATACCTATGTAATAAAATTTCAGATATTGTTTATACAGGGTGTATCAAAAAACATGTGCCATCTCTCATGGGGAGATTCCTCACCTAAAAATAAAATTAATTTTTCATGTCAAGATAGGTCCGATTCCGCTTTGTTTCGTAGCTACAGGGTGTTAAAGTCTTAATATTTTGTCGATTTATTATAATTTTCTTCCAAATACTTTTAACGTTTCGAATGAAATTTTCAGGGTAAAAGTTATTATAAGTGCGAATATTTTAAAGCTAAAAAAGTGTTGACATATTCAGCAGGGACGTGTATATGGGTTATCACTAGAATATTTTTCTAAAAAAAACATGTACGCCATTGCCTTTTTTCTCTTGTTAGCGAAATAGTGTAAGCAATTTAATGCCGATTAAAAATTGTCTCTTGATATTTTGTCGATTTTGTCCTCCTTGATAAAGTAAACACAATTTTATTAATTTGCCTTGATCCAAGTCTATAATAGCAACCTTTAAAAATAATTTTAATATCATTAACTTGCGAAAGTTTTAAATAAGTACTCACTAACTCCTCATCAAAAAATATGAAAATAAGTATCTATAGACATGAGTATTGAAATGCATAGTTTTAGAGTTTATAAGATGTAACTTATAAGATGTTAAATATTTACTTATAAGATGTTAAATATATTAAAAATAATATCTATTTTATTTTTTATTTGAAATTAATCTAGGTTGGACTAATAGTAGTAATAGCTAACAGTAATAATATTTAATAATAAATTAGGTAAAATACATAATTCTTTAATTTTATTTTTATTTTAATTTTATCAATAATTGTGATTAATAAAATTGCGTTTATCTTATCAAGGAGGCCGAATTCAACAATATATCAAGAGATAAATTTTAATTGGCATTAAATGGCCTATACAATTTTGATATCAAAAGAAAAAAGTCAGTGGCGCACAGTGTTTTTTTTTTGAAAAATATTCCAGTTGTAACCCATATGCACCTCCTTGATGAATTTATTGACAGTTTTTTAGCATTAAAATATGTAGCACTTATAGTAACTTTTACCCCCAAAATTTCATTCGAATTACTGAAAGTACTTGGAAGAAAATTAGAACAAATCAAAAGATTATTAAGATTTTAACACCCTGTAGCTACGAAACAAAGCAGAATCGGACCTATGTTGATATGAAAAATAAATCTTATTTTTACGTGAGGAATCTCCCCACGAGAAATGGTACATGTTTTTTGAAACACCCTGTATACCGGACGTTTCTCAAAATAATTTTTATAATATATCTGTTTTTTTTCAGGAGTACCATAATAGAACATGTACCTACCACATTTCAAAATGATTCGACAGCGATAGTAACAAATAAAAATTCTTGTGATGAACTTAAAAATATTTTGTACAAACTTGGAGCTAGTGATGGTGTGCTATACGAAGCCAAATCGAAAAAATTGCCTCATTTTCGATATAGTGACGGGTATCTGAATATGGCTTTTGAAGACGTCGACGGGTAAGTATTTTTTTTATTTTACTATTATTATATCGTACATGGTTATTATATACAGGATGAAATTCCTGCCCTAAATTATACGTGTGACCTCATACTATTTTTGTTACTTTTTTTTATTTTTGTCAATGAATAGGCTGTGACTTGGGGTGTATTCCGTTGCTTACCTTGGTTATGGTTTTATGTTCCGTTTCTATCGGTTTCCTGAAAGATTTCTTATTACGGAACACGATTCCTGAAAAATTCGGTTATAACTGTCACCAATCTAACCAGTGCGGGAAGGCTGGTTTTTCTGGTTTTGTTTGTCAATCAATGTCATTTATGTGACAGAAATCAAGCAAATATTGGAAGTTCGAGTGAAATTCTGATTTAATTTCTAAAATTTGTAATAATATTTTGTATTTACATCCAAAAGCAATAGAGGTAGGCGGTAAAGGTAAATAAATTTCATTAACTAAATAGAATGACTTTTTAGGACCATTTAAACTTATCATGCAGCCATTGTGTCTTACAGTCAGGAACATTTAAAGAAAACATAAAAAACAAGACACCAAGTAATCGCGAATGTTTTGTAAGCCATAAAAATATAAATATTGATTAGATTTGTTTATTTATTATTGATCTGTTTTAATATTGGACCTGCAAATCTTCACTTGAGTTGTCTAACGAGTTTAACAGTTTATTAATAAAGTACTGTTCAATATTAAACTCCATTGAAAAGAAGAAGCAAACGTAAAAGCAGAGAATAGGTAGGTACATTAAAAATGCATAAAAGATAAATTTTATAATAGAGGTATTGAAATTTAGAAAACGTCAACATTTGACAGTTCCAGTATTTTCCCAAACCGTTCCGTATCAAACCGATGTTTTTCACGAACCGTTGTTTACCGTAGTTTACCGGTCGGGTTCGCCTGGTTTTGCAACGGAATACAGCCTTTTGAGGAGCTCTGAAGGAGAGAAAAGCAGCAGGTACTAATTTTTAACCCCTTATAGGTTGATGGTCGCCTAATCGACCACTTTAATTTAACCAACTAATCAGTCGCGTTGAAGCGTATTATTGCCCAGTTTGTTTGCTATGCTTATTTCTATGCGCGCTTTTGCCATTTAATCAACCATATCTATACGTTGGCCGAATTGGCGTGAAGAGTTAATGTAAGTGGTTGAATATTCGACCAGTGAGCGTTGATAACACTGAGTTCGCTGTGTGTCATATAGGTAATAATTGACATCTAACCATTTTCTATGCAAATTTCGTGTGATAAAAATTTAAACATATAGAAACAAATATATCTGTGACGTTTATTTCTTTTTATTTAGTGCACTAAATTTACGGCTCGCATGATATTTTCTAAAATTGTTAACAGATCCTATATACAAGGTACTACGGCTGTAGGACGCACTATTCGTCGGGCATGTAGCTCCTAGAATAAAAAACTTGAACATTTTGTTTAAGTGCAAACCTAAAGTACATACGAGGATGTATTTCAGGAAAATATTTTAACTTCTATAGGGTGGCCCATAAAAGTATCAGTGAATCGGGATATTTATTTTAAATGGAACACCCTGCATATTATTGCATTTTTGGCTTCATTTCAGATCACTTTACATAATCCTAAGATATGAGTAAATAAGTTTCGATAGTTTCAGAGATATTAATAAATAAATAAAAAATCTCTTTTTTAGCCTTTTTTAAAAAAATTATTAAAAATACAGGAAATGTTCTGAAATCAAACTTATTTAGGTATTTACTTTGGATGGTCTATACCTACTTTGCTATAAATATCGTAATCGTAAATCATACAGGTTGTTCAAAATTCTACGCCAAACTTTCTAAAATATAAAATAATTTTTCTTTGTTTTTATAAATGGAACACCCTGTATATTATTCTTTTATTAGATCGAGAGTTAAAAACTGAACAATTTTTGTATTTAAAGTATTTCAAAATTTTTAATGGTTTCGCAGGTACACGCAGTATTATTTCATATGGCTTTTTCAACGGTAAAATACCAGAGAAAAGCTAATACCAGATAAAAATTTACTATGGAAAATGCCATATGAAATATAAAACCGCGGATATCTGCGAAACTGTTAAGAAGTTTGAAACACTCTAAATACAAAAAATGTTAATTTTTTAATTCTCCATCTAATGAAAAAATCATATATGGGGTGTTCCATTTAAAAAAAGGAAGAAAAACTATTTTAAATTTGAGAAAGTTTGGCGTAGAATTTTGAACATTGTGTGTGATTTACGATTACCATATTTAGAGTAAATTAAGTATAGACCATCTAAAGTAAATACCTAATATAGTTTTGATCTCAGGAGATTTCTTGTATTTTTAATAATTTTTTTAAGAAAGGCTGAAAAATATATATTTTTTATTTATTTATTAATATCTCTGAAACTATCGAAACATATTTATTCATATTTTAGGATTATGTAAACTGATCTGAAAGAAAGCCAAAAATGCAATAATATACAGGGGGTTCCATTTAAAAAAAATCATCCCAATCCACTCACACTTTTTTGAGCCACCTTATAGAAGTTAAAATATTTTCTTGAAATACATCCTCGTACATACTTTATGTTTACACTTAAACAAAATTACCAAGCTTATTATTCTAGGAGCTACAGATGCCCGACGCACTATTGCCGGACCCTGTATTTTCGATCATTTCTCATAGGATGCGAGTTTCTAGATAAACAAAATTTGATTTATTTGATATGGGATGGGCATACTTTTGAATAGAGAGCTAACAGAGATAATCAAAATTAACTTACTTTTTTCTTACATTGGATGATACATACAGTTTATACATTGGGTCATTACATATTATATATTTGCTTTAACAGTCTCTGGTTGAAAAATGCGCCACCACCCCCTCACACCCTTATTTTTTAACTTTTTAAAAAAAAATTATTAAGAAGATATGCTCTCTTTGTGCCAGTTTAATATTTTTGAAGTCAATTTGATAAAACTAGAAAATAATTAGTATTTCCCTATAAAGGGTTAAAATATGCATAATTCTCAGTCACTGATACAATTATCTAAAAATACAATTTGGAGATATGTATGTAGTTTTTGTCACAAAAGTGAGCGATATGTTTTTATTATTTATTTTGTATTCTCTATTTTTTCTCAACAAACTAGAAGATTGAACTAACCATATTTGGTTTTATTATTTATGAGGCGTTAAGCAATTTACAGCTCTTAATTAGATATCAAAAATTACGGTAGGCAATTTAACTATTATCAAGTTTAAGGCCTTATATCTCTGGAGGCAATTTATATGTACCCTTCAACTCCGACGTTTATACCCGCGTAGTATTGAATAATATAAAAGGTACCAGCGAAATACCAATCTTAAACTCATTAATTTACTACATTATACGCATTTCGGGACGGAGCCAAAGGTTGGATGGGCCAATGGGGACGAAGGGCAATTGTCTGAGGCTCGAGTGGTTTTACAGATTTAAAATGCTTTCTAAAATGTAACTTTTTCGCTAAAAAGTGATATTTAGCAGATACTTAATGTAAATTTAATAAGTATATTGCAGAGTTGCAAGCTCATAGAAAACTTATTTTTTTTTATTTAAATCATTTTAATGACTTAAGTCATTTAACTAGTGACATTAAGTCGGCTTAAGCCATTTTTCAGAAGGTGACTTATCTATAAGACTTAAAATTTAAGTCTTTCAAAATGACTTGTGATTTAAATCTTTCATTGTTTTTAGAAAAGAATTAAATCATTAAAAAAATTTAAGTCATTTTATAAAAGGCTTAAGTCAGATTTTTATATATTTATATGATTTATTTTTAACAGCAGCTTTTCTTTTTAAACTGTTAGGCGGCAGCAAGCAGCAGAATAAAAGACACGATACTCAATACCACTAATCACTAGCAAATAAAATAATTTTCGAAAGGAGTATGTTGTCTTTCAAGTGATTCCCCGACTCCGTTATGTAGCCCGAAAGACGAACAAAAGAAATTGATTTCGAACATATTGAAGAGTACCTTAAAATCCTCTAGCCCTCAGCTTTTATACCATCGACATATTACATAGTGATCAGAACACATCACCACTTTTTAATTCTTTACAAAAATGACATACATGTCTTGAATTAAAATGATCTATCTAAGACTTAAGACTGAAATCATTTAAACTTTATGTTGAATTTGACTTAAGATGTAAATCATTTTGATTTTAGAATTGACTTAAAACTTAAGTATTTTTGAAAGTGACTTGTTGCAATTTTGGTTTACTGTAAGTTATGTCAAAGAAACCCATTTAACACCCATTACTTATCTATGAATTGTTCTTAATTAAATTATCTTGGTAATCAAAAAGTACAGGGTGGTCCAATAGGGGATACCCTCGTCGGCTGTAGACACTGTCAGTATAGAGAGAAAGCTGAGACACGTCGGCTGAGACACTGTTAGTATATTTATGTACAAATCAGCAAAGAGAAATTTTAGTTTCAAATTTTGCCCGTTAAGGACTGTAACAGCAACACAAAATCGAAAATACCATTTTTTCTTAATTTTTTTTAATCGAGAACTATCTATTTAAGAACTACCCCATACAGCACATCAAATCATATTTACGATGTGTTTACATTATTAGACGTAGACACAGGGTGACACAATTCCCCCGATGTAAATATGCGACGTTTACACATTGTAGTTCAACACGTATGCACAAAGGTTAAACGTCCGTCTCACAATGTAGCCACAGTATAGCATTTACGTATACACAAAGTAAGGGATACACAGTGTGCCGTAGGATACACAGTGCTTGTGTATTACATTTAAACTCTGTTTACACATTTTTTTTTTTTTTTTTTGAGGTGTAAAATACCTTTACGTACGGAGTGTGGGACTCCGTACGTAAAGTACTCCGTCTCTCCTTAAGCTGTCTGGAGGACACTACCCACTAAACGTCACCCCCTTGCTCCTGCCACGTCTACCTGGACCCGCTGGACGCATCTTTATCTTTTTTTATCGTTTACACATTGCAGTTGTGACTACCGCGTGTGTACGTATGTATTTTGCTTCGTATATACATCTTGTGCTAGATAAAACAACTTCTTATGAATGAACTTAGGAAATAATACAAGTTTTGGTGCCTAACTTTTCGTTCTTTTTAAGAAATATTTATTCAATAACACCAATTACATCTTTTTAAAACGAAAATTAGGAAGGCAAAACTTTGTATTTTCCAAAAGCATCTCGATCGTAAGTTCAAGAGAAGTAGCCTTAAAATTATTGTTCCATTTTTGTTTTGTATTAAATGTACCATTTTTCTTCCATAAAATGGATTAAGTGGTTAAAAAATAAAATTCTTATATTTCTTTATATCATGAAACGCAATAGCGCAAATAACACAATAATAATTATTATTTACACTGCAGAAACCAGAAGTAAGAAAACACTGTAAAAGAACAAAATTTGTATCAAAATGTATTAAAAATATAAGTACCTAGTATAACAACATACTAAAATCACGCTAAAATAGTAAACACTGGTATATCGCCACGATTTGGTGGACCTCGTTTAGTTATTTTTTTCTCCTCTTTTCCCTCCAAACAGTTGGTTTGTTAGCATACTCATTGAACGAGCACTCTGTTGGACTTTGTTGTATTTTATTTCCAGTTTCACAATCTCACCCTTAAATTTTATATGAAACTGATTATTGAATATTAAACATATCTGTATATTGATCCATCAATAACTTACCGAATATTAGTGTAAGAAGTTCTTTGAAGTTGAAGTGTTTAAATCTTTCTTCCTCTGGTCCATTTAGATTTTTGTTATTTCCAAATTAAAAAAAAATTATATTACAGAGCTAACCTCTTTATCATTATACGAGAATATTTGGAGTTTTCATTCATTGGAGTCAAAATTTGGTAAATTGGGTATCGAGTAAGGGAAGAGTCGCTGCTATAATATTAATAATACTCTTAAGAAGGTGTAACAACTAACAAGGTAATTAAAAACTTGTGCTTACCTCAGGGGTGGATACAGGAATTTATTTTAGGGGGGGCCCAAAATGAAAAGCAATGTAGATTATGCTTTTTAGGACGCCATTTTTAACCCAAAAGCCTAATATTTTACACAATTCACAGGCTTTAGGGGGGGGTCCGGGCCCCATGGGCCCTCCCCCTGTATCCGCCACTGGCTTACCTTAAAATATCATTTAAACTACACTACACAAACAGAACATTTATATAGAGCTTCCGAATGATAAAACAATAATGGCTGCTAACAACTCTTAGAAAGGAGAAAGGAGAGAGGACACATAAGATACACTTGGTCGGTGTATCTACGCTGAGGCTACCTGCGCGTGCGCACACCTTCATTTCTGGCTAGAATGTAGACACAACAGTAAACTATTACAAAGTGTCTATATAGATAATTTATATTATGTGTATACGTCACATTTTTACAAGATGCGTACTATAGGCACACATATGATACGAAGTATCACTAAAAATAAAAAAAACCTGCGTGTATCTCATATGTATATGTTAGAACTAGATGAACACTAAGGTTCACTTTAACATATTTTGTTTCTCATGTGTCTCCCGTGTAGAAACGTAATTTCATTTGGACGTGCTGTATGGGACATATCTCTTCAACCAGCTACACACTTTTTTGCTAAAGACTATTTTTATGTATTTTCACAAATTAAGTGTAGGAATGGTGGTTAAATTTTTTTACATTCAAATGTTGATATCTGTGTTTTGGATGATCCGATTTTAATCTCCTTGGTGTTTAAAAAAGTACTTTTTTCTCTAATAGTGATGGATAACGAAAATTTTAGATATCATGTAGCTTTCATCTTCAGACTGATCACTCAGAAAAGTGATCTTGGTCATAATATTAAAATAAAATTTACCTTCATTATGTGTTACAAATTACAAACTACTGATTCATTTGGAGTGTCCTTAGAGTGTCCTTAGTCAGGTTACGGATGTAGTCTTCCAGATTTTTGAGTTTGCACTCTGAGAAAGGTCTCTTGAACTACTAACAGTACCTACCATCCACCGTACCAGCAGTTTTCTATTAATCGGATCTAATCAAATTAAAATCTTTATAACTACATACTTATTACATTAAAATTGTCAGGAATGCAGTACATTTTAAACTATATCCTCGCTCAACCTCATGCAAAATCAACACATTTTTATTCTCCCACCGCATTCTTCACCTGCCCGTCCATCACCTTGCCTACTCGGGCGCGCGATTTCTCCATACATATCGCCCGTTTCTCCCGTAATAAAATCGGGAAGTGTTCCCCCAGGAGCCCTTCCCACACTCCCCCCATCCAACTTCCAATCTGCCGTTTAACCTGTGTGCCTGTGCCCTGCCGGCCATAAATACGGCGGGCCGATGGCAGGAGGAAGTCGATCGTGGTGGTGCTAAGGATTGGAGGTAAAAAACGGGTCGGTTTGGTTTCGGAGCTGGTTTAGAGTGATAAAAGCAGTGGCATAAACCGTTGAAAACCCGTAGAGTTAGATCTGAGATCGTAACGCGCTTTCATCCGATCGCTTAATAGCAGGGGTGGATGGGGAAGTGGAACCGGCCCGGGAAAAACAGGCAACCGGCCCAAATCCACAAAAACAAAATGACCATAACGAAGAAACATATTTTATTTATTAATATATAAGTAAGGGTGTTTTTCGCTCGTGCGAAAAAGCTCTTTTGTCTCCGGTTTTAAAAATAAAAATAAATCGTCTTGATCAAAATTTTCGTAAAGACCAATATTGGGTCGGATATCTGAATTTTTACTACAAAATGGCTCAGTTTTACAGGATTCTACTACTTTATTTCCATTATCGATAACGGTAATTTGATCTTGAATAGGCTACGATTTTGAGTCACGATTTTGAAACAATATAAGACTTCCTGATCATTCTATTCAGCTGACCCAATATTCTGTGAAATGCATTACTTTTAGCTTTTCGGGTATATACTTCTTACACATTGTAGAAAGAAATTCTCTCTTTTCTGCTACAGCCGCAGCCTCCCCATGTACACGTGTTTTTAACTGAATGAGGTCGGCATTAAAACTGCAGCATTTTTTAGGTTATTATATAGTTCTTATCACGAAACTTTTCCTCTATACTTTTCTACATTTGGCATCTTGTATAATAATGCCATGACTCAAACGAAAAAAACCTAGGCAATACCTAGCCAGCGGATATAAATTTGTTCTCATGTAATGTTGTTACACTCCATAATAAGAATATTTGGATTTTCGAGACATATTAATATTTTATTATCTAATCTAGTTTAAACCTTCTCTTCTCTACTGTCTCAGTAATTTTTTAAAAATTCATTTTAGCAACATTTTAAACAACAATTTAGACTTGGCTTTTAGTTCTCAGACTTGGCTTTCCAGTCCGTCCCCAATTCAAACCAAGTATAGATATGTTTTCTCCGTCAACCGCAGAGTTCGCGTCAAATTCGTCTACTTTTTTACAAAGGGGAGCTCGAAAAATATTGCACCGAGGCCCCCAGTTGTCAATCTACGCTACCGTATTCTTAGTATACATTTAGATCGAGACTATTTAAATTTACCTAATGCTATTCATTCTTTTTTTTTGCTGCCAGTCTAGTTATTAATAAAAGAATAGTGGGCAAAACTATACAGGGTGAGTCATATAAGTGCAAATATTTTCAGGGGTGGTATATATTTCGACCCCAGGAACTCGTCTATGAGTTTTTTTACAAAAATAGATGTTAAAAATCGAGCTTTTCTTTTAAATTTTCCTGTATATTTTAGAAAACGTTTTAGAACTTCCTGTTCAGCGCAAATTTTCCCCTACGGTGTAGTTTCTTAATCTCTGATATTACGGCACTAAAAGAAATGCAAATACCGAAGGTGGCTCAATTTTTTTAAAAAATAAATCTATTTTTTTTTTCAATTTCCAAACTTTAATAACTCGATAGGACTTTTTTGAAACTCGATAAAGAGAATATATTATGTTTATTTTATTAAGATCTACCAGCCCTGAAAATATTTGCACTTATAGACTCACCTTGTATAATAAAAATTTTCAAACCGAACAAACAACAGATGATTATTAAAATTATAAGTGTCTCAAAGAAAGACATTTTATAATAGTTATTTTACAAATTGGTGTTTATGTATAAAAGCAATTGCTAATACAATCTTTTTTGGGCTCTGATCGGGACCGGCCCACCGGCCCATCTTTCCACCGGCCCACCGGGAATTTTCCCGTTTTCCCATATGGGCCATCCACCCCTGCTTAATAGTAGAGATGAGCAATAAATCGCAAACTCCGATCCAACTGCAGCGATTTTAAAATCGCTATCGCAACCTGCGATTGGCTCTCATAGAAAACTACGATTAAGATTTCTTCTATTTGCAAGTTTCAATATAGACAACCAGTATTACTGGTATATAGCTGCGATTTGCAGCTTTGTTGCGATTTGCGATTTTGCTGCGATTGTGATTTTGTAAACTCTATACGCGAGTTTGAATTTTTAGGAGTTCCGATTTGCGTTATTGTTGTGAATGTATAATTTTTTCGTCTATTGAAGCATTTTATAGTCAATTGAGATTGTTTTTTTTTTCTCTGATGTTATTTATTTATAGAGAAAGTATATTATTTTCTAGGACCACAATTATAATGTTTCTCAAGAATGGTTCGCCCCTCTAACTTTTTTATTTTTTTTATAAAAAAAAATTAAATTTGGTATGTTAGTTATTTGTATGTCATATTATGTTTAAAAAATCTAGTACAATGTTAGTTTTTTCGTTTTATATGTTTTTTTTTCATTGTAGAAATTAAACAGAAAAAAGTGACGGTAATATTCTGAGGTTATCCCAAAAACTTTTTTTTATTAACAATATTTACATACATTTGCTTTGCATTATGGGTACGTTCTCTAATTTTGAACACCCTGTATGACCTAAGATTACGATATTTATACCCAAGTAAGTACAGACCAACTGTAGTAAATATAGGTACCTTAGTTTACTACTTTAGTTAGTAGTTTTTATTTCAGGACAGGTTCTTGTATTTTTAATATGTTTTTTTAACGTAGGCGTAAAACATATTTTTATTTATTTATTAATATTTCTTAAACTATACTTATTAAAACATATTTAATAATATCGTACGATTATGTAAAGTGATGTGAAAAGTTGTTGATGTGTTGTGATGTGCACATTATTTGTTACTCCAAACTCTCGTGTTGCGTGTTGTATCATCTACAGGTCCTATCTCAGGGGCGGATACAGAAATTTGTTTTAGGGGGGGGCCCAAATAAAAAGTAATGTAGAATATGTTTTTTAGGCGCCATTTTTAACCAAAAAGGCAAATATTTAACCCAATTTATAGATTTTAGAGGGGGGGGGGGCCCGATGGTCCCCCCGCTGTATCCGCCACTGTCCTACCTCATCGCATCCCCTAAAACATTTCAAGTTTATTTCGTTTTTTATCGAGGAATCACACACTATTGAGACTGTTTTGGTTTAATTTTATTCACCCTTTTCCGCTTTATATCCATCTAGTTTTTGCTTAATAAGCATTCAAACTTTCTTAGATTTTCGATTTTTGTATTGTAGCATATAAAATAGGTAGATAGATCTACCTACTTTTGGAGCCCTTATTCATTAGTAGATACTAGAATTGCTGGATGCTACTACACAATAATAAAAGCTATAAATGTAATAAATTTTCGAGCAATACACATTTAAATTTAAATTTAATATTATGCCTATCTTGTATAGCTCCCGTAACAAAATTTAAAATAGAACATAATAAAATTTTCCTTGTTATATCACCTACCAAAAGGTAACTTTTGTCATCTGGCCCATTAGCTCAGTTGGTTAGAGCGTCGTGCTAATAACGCGAAGGTCGCGGGTTCGATCCCCTCATGGGCCACACATTTTTTTGTTTTTTTTTTGCAGAAATAATTTCATTGAAAATTAAAAATATCTTCCTAATTTAACTAATTTATTTATTATATTTTCAGTTATATTTTTATTTCTAACGTCTTAATTTAAAAATCTAAATTAATTGTAGTGCGTACGAAACATTAAATAAAACTCCTTTATTAAATTCAGTTTTTGTACAAACTCAAAATGATAAAATAACAAGAAAATATATTGCATATTAATTATTACTCAAGAAGTATTTTCATAATATCAAAGCTCATAAAATAATAATAATATGCATTTTTGAATACCTTTTAATACTATGTTGCCATCTATACACAATATCTAGAACTGATCTTTAATACCTTTTTAGATTTCTAGGTTCCCTTTACCTAGTCTCTGATTCAGGGTACAGATGTCGCCACATGTACTAGCGCTGATCGATATCCCAATAAATCACATCAGAGGTTGCCAGTAACGCAAAACTAATTTATTTTTAATGTTTTATTTATTATTTTCTAGCTATATTTGTTGTTCTTTTTAAGTGATATAGTTGGAAATTATTAATATAAAATTTTATGTGTATATGAGGCAAATCAAAATGACTTTTTTTAATGATTTTGTAGAATGTATAAACATGACAACGTCGTAGGCTTATCGAGATACAAGAAATTATCTTTGCTATTTTAGTAGAAAATAAACAGAACCAAATAAATTGCATAGAACTTTTTTAAACAAAATAATTTTAGTAAATTTAAATTATTCAATGCCATTTTTGACCGCCTGACAAGTGAATCACCAATCAAAAAGCAGGTTGCATTTGACAGTTGACGAAGTAGATCAGTAGATAAACGTCAGTTTCGATTGTACCTCGCCGTTGAAGAACTTCTCTGAGCGTTTTTACCCGAGAAAAATCACAAAACTTGAAATAAACAGTTTCTTAAGATAGTTTAGGTAAGCTCTAATGATTAAGTAGTATTATCTTAGTGTTTTTTGGGTATATTATTCATATTTTGGGAGTTGTCGTTCAGAATGTATTAGGAAAAATCAATATCATGAGTTACAGGGAAATAAGTTAGCTATTTTCTATTAGAAATAGATGGTGTATACTTAAAAATGTTTCCGAACATAATTTGTTTCATTCGTTACGTATTTGCGCTAGTTATAAACAATTATAGTTTATTGTTTAATAGCATTGTTTGTTTTTAATATCTGGCGGCTGATTTACAAAATGTAACCTTGCAATAGCATGTTCAAGTCCCTTTTTTATGTTTTTTGTTTTATACTTATTTCTTTGAAGTTGCTGAGTTAAAAAAGAATCAGTGATTTTGTTGCTAAATAATTTTCATGAAAAAATCTTATGAATAGATTTAGTACCTACTTTTATTGTATTTTATGTCCCAGATCAATTGGTATTTTGTAAACAATTTTTCTTCATTAATTCGGAGGAAAATATTGCGTTTTATTTCCACCAACTGAATCTGGTGTAAATCTAGTTTTAACCGATTTCACTTAACTCACCAAACCGCATCCATTGAAGATGTTAAATAATATGATATTTAGGTAACTATCTGATCAGCAGGTTCAAATTTTTGGCATGAATGTTTTCAGTTTTTCAAATTTTAATGTTGAAGTTCAGCCGAGTGTAGAATGCCCATTTAGAGAAACTACTTATTAGAACTGATATTTGTTTTAATCATAATTAAATATACCTAATCTTGAATTAAAATTTCGTTTAGGTAGGAGAATATTACAATTTATGAATTTATACACTTGAGGGATTTATTGGGTAGTACTGGTATTTTAAATTAAGTGTGATTGTCATTTTAGAGTTGTTACATACAAACTTATTATTACCCAAAAAGATAGGTACTCTGACACTTAATAATTGTGGCACAACTACAAACTTAAAATTAATTACACATTTTATGTTTGTTCTCAAACTTGGTAGACAATTTTAGTAAAAATACTAGATTTAACTTACGGTTTGGTTTGTATATTGTAGAATTAGGTAGTCAAAATGTTAATTTAAAGTAACAACAGAAATTCTAAAATAACATAAACTATAGGTTAACTATTACTTAGTTAAATTTAAATTAGGTTGAATTAAAGTACATACTATACATTACTAACTAGATTGAAACGATTTTATATCCTTTTTTTACATTTTTTTTTCAGAAACCCGTTTCATATATTTTAATATTAAAACTTTATATACGGATAAAGTCCCATCTACACAACATTTTACCGGTCTGTTTAGTAGATACTGATAGTTGACGGCAGTGACGGAACTTCTTTCTGTAGATCTCTAGACACGGCCTTTTGTCTTAGCCCCGTCTAGACATAAATTATTACCTGACAGATAAAATTTTAAGGCGGGTTAAGTTTGAACAGGTAAGACTAACAGGTAAAGCGCTATGTGTAGATGGGGCTTTAGGCTCTAATATAAATATTTAGTTACATTTACAACTTTTTGTATTATGTTTTAGAGCTGAAATAATTATTTTATTTCAAACAAAATATTTTACATTTATTTACATTAGCTTCTAGCCTCCACAGGCAAATTTGGATTGAATAAATACGGAAAATTTTATTGGAAAGTAACGTAAATAAATATACGATATAAAAAATTTCCGGGAAAAATTAGAAAACTTTTATTTTTATAAGATATCCCGACTAAAAAAAAAGCGAAGATGAAATTATAGAGAAAAAGAAATAAGAAATAAGAAAAAAATGTTAAAGAAACAACTAATATAAAGTTTGGTTTGGTTAAGTTATTAATAAAAGTTCTTTCTTTAAGTAATTTATGAAATTGTGTGGTTATTGTAAGCTTTTAACCTTTTAAAGAAACTGACTGGTATTTTTTCGATAGGTGAATTTTTGGGAATATGTTCTAAATCTAAGTATAACTACCTGATACTCTTAGGTAAAGTAGTTTTAAACTCAATGGGCATTCTAAGTGAGGTCTTATAAGTGGAACAAGGCTTCCTTACCGTTTTCAAATATTCATTCCCTGAAAATTAAATTTATTCAAATTTTTAGGGAACTTTTATCATAATATGTATAGTGTGGGATGCAGGAAAACCGATAAGCTTAACATATACACTTCATAACACAGAAATTGGTAATAATATCTATACTGTTGCGACATTTCTAGAAATAAGTTGGGTATTTGGCCACTGAAAAGGAAATCTAAAGGTGCGTTTACAATGGTGCGCTGCGACGCGAACACGCAGCGCGCGCTCCCGGCTTTTGTCGCGCGTTATTTTTACTATTTTTACGAATATTTCGCGATCTATAAAAATCGTGCGAACATTCGTTTAGTCATTAATCTCTGTCATGCGAAAAGAACTGTACAATTTTAATAGGGAGCAAGTGCGGCTTTTTGATCACTCGATTAATAAACAATATTCAAAGAAAACACAGAAAAAGAGAATGTATTCAAAGAAAACACACATAGTCACAGATAAATGCGCTTCTTGATGATGTCTTTACCGGCCGTCCCAATTGCCTGAACCAATTTATCTTAACGCGATACTGGAGGCAGAATAAGCCTTTTCCCTCTGTTTAAAGTGGACTAGCCTTGAGCCTCATAATATGGTATTCTTTCGTGTCTCACTACTATATTCCCTCACTAACCCCCATTCGGCTGAACTTCCCCACCCTGTACATACACATACATCGGCCCGTGTCCGCAGGCCTATTCTAGGTGGGCAGCATGAAGGCTGCCGCAGTGCAGGGCAGCGGCGCGTACGCCTCCCTGTCCAGGGGGGCCACGGAGAACGTGTACCGCCCCACCACGGGCACGGTGGCCGTCCCGGGGCTGCTGGACGGCCTGAAAAGGGTCTTGGGGCTGAGCGTTGCCGCAACACCAGTCAGGGAGAAGAGGGAACCGCTTCTGGAACAGGTGGGTGGTACCGGAAGAAGAGCCGTGGTCGTGGCAGCAAGCAGGTAGGTTATGGAGGAACGTGTGGATGGTGTTGGTGCGGGAGGTGGTGGTAGTAGTGTTGGCAACGCTGGATGATTTATTGTTATTAATAATAACTTTCATAAAGCAGTTTGGTTTGGTTTGTAATCCGAAAAAGTAGCAAAATAAGCGTTGGGCATTTAACGTTTTATGTAAAACTGGCTATAGGTATTTTTACACAAATGAAGAAGGAAATTAAAGATGAAGGATTATATTATATCCGTATTGTAGCACATTTTTAGACAACTTCTTTATTTTTAAGATTTTGATAATCAAACATCAACAAAATATTTCTGAATGTTTGGACTAAATTTTCTCGAAAATAAAGACATAATTTAAAATTTCGTTATAATACTGAACTAGATTTAAGTTTTGTGATTACAGTGATATATAATTTATATGGTTTTGTAATAAATTGCTCGCTATTTTACGGCAAATGCTAAAGCTTTGCAAACCTTAATCAATCCTTATTCAAAGAACGTGTGTTTGGAATTTTGGGTATGGCTTAACACGACAGGATCGGGCTAAACCTTAGGCAGATTTCTGAAATATGTAGTTCCTTCGGCCATACACCCGCTTCCCGTTCCCTAAGAGCGATCCGAACAGTACAGCGTAATAGACTTAACTAGTAATTTAGTTGGATTTATCGGTAAGTGCAGGCTTTTCGCTAGAAAGTGACATTTTTTCAGATTAGAGATCGGAGTATTAATTGTAAACTAAATTGTCACTTTTCAATCCATTAAATGAAGTGTGCAGTCAAGAAGAAAGATGTGATATTTATAGATAGAAATTTCTATCATCATTTTACGTCTTGGAGGTATCTTATCTGTCTGTCTGTCTGTCCGTCTGTCTGTAACACGATAACTCAAAAACCGCTAAACCGATTTTAACCAAATTTGGCACAAAAATACTGTGGCACCCGAGAATCTGGCTATTAGTTTTTGGTGTGGTGGGGGGTTGGTAAGGGGGTATGGGAGGTGGTTAAAAATTTGAAAAAATTGTAACTCCAAAATTACAGTAGCTAGTGAAACGCGGTTTTCAATTTAAGATTAGGAATAATATTTGCAACAAAATTTGTAATAACATCAAAATCAGTCAAAGTCGCAGTTTTTGAGATAATTGAAACCAAAGGAACTGCCTACCAACTTTTTATTAACATATTTTAGTATGGGCGGCTATACGTATACGTGCCTCCCTGCGCCAATTTTTTTTAATATCTTAAAGTTTCTAATTGATTTTAGCACTCCATTTTCTAATTCAAGCACATGTTTTTTCGGGTAATTTCGTATTTATCTTGATTTTCTCTCTGATGATGCGCTTCTAAACCTTCTAAACCTTCAACAATTTTCACCAGCCGTCTTTGTCTAATTTCTAGATTTTCTAGAATTTTCTGTAGGAGGTCTTGTTCTTCTGGATGACGTAATTTTTCCTCTTTCTTTTCTTTTTCTAATCGAGCTCGCTCTTTTCCTTTTTTACGTATCTCTTTTCTTATATTTTCCATAAAATATCCTAATAATTTGCTTACTTCCTGCATTTTCTTTGCTTGTTCTTTTTCCCCAACCATAAAAATTCAAATCCGGTCTAAAATCTTCAAAATCCACTTAATTTCTTCTTAAAATATAAAAATTCTTTAAAATCCCACTTCTGACACAAATTGTTACGGATTCCGTGGGTCCTTAATTCAAAACACACTATAAAACACTTAAGATTGGTTTACCCCTGTGGGGCAGTTTCCAGTGACGACACCTACAATTATTTATTAGGTTCTTTTTGTGCTCTAGTAGTTTTTGTCTTTTTGTTATCTACCACTGGCCACAGTCTTCGAGTCTTCACGATGTTGTTACGTCTCTTTCTAAGCCTTCTAAATCTTCAAAAATTTTCTTCAGCCGTTCTTGTCTAATTTCTTGACTTTTTGTCGGCGGTTTTGCTCTTATTGATGTAGTAATTTTTCTTCTTCCTTTTCTTTTTCTAATCGGGCTCACTTTTCTTGTTCTTTACCTAGTCTTTCTTGTTCCTCTGGTTTCTCTTTTCTCATATTTTCTATGAAATCTCTTAATAATTTGCTTACTTCCTCCATTTTCTTCTCTTGCCCCATCCATAAACATTCTCAAATCCGGTCAAAGCTTCAAAATCCAATTAATTTCTTCTTAAAATTTAAAACTCCTTTGATATCCCAGTTCTGCCACAAATTGTTACGGATTCTGTTGGTCCCTAATTCAAAACATA
Organism: Sitophilus oryzae; assembly: GCF_002938485.1. NCBI lineage: Eukaryota > Metazoa > Arthropoda > Insecta > Coleoptera > Curculionidae > Sitophilus > Sitophilus oryzae. The sequence continues at coordinate 459,028 of NW_022146307.1, read as the reverse complement.
CGATAAAACACTTAACTAATTTGTTCTATTAATGTAAGTTTATTAATTATGACATGGAAATTTACTACAAGCAATGTATTTAATTGGTGTTGTCCAATAGAGAAAATAAAACCATTAAATATAAAGCAATATTTATGAAGTGTTAAGTGGGCACGAAAAATATTAAAGCATTTAAGAAAGATATCAATCTAAATTAAAGGAAAACGGTCCAAATTTTCTTTCATTTTCTTCAGTCTATTATAATTTTATTATTATGCCATGCCGTTGGTATCGATTACGACCTTACAAACAAAACGCGAGAAAGGGAAATTGAAACATTAAATATCAGGTTATAATACTTCAATCGTAATAATATGTAAGTATGCATAGTAAAAATCGAATTTTGAAATTAATAATAAATCATCTAGTGTTGCCTTTGTTTGTTGTTTCTCGGCTTTTATTTGTTTTTCTCATTTTGGTGCTTTTTGTAGTTATTATTTGTTTAATATTTACTAATCAATATTTAATGGAGACAATACTCGTATTTTAGTAGATCTTTAGCATAATGATAGCAAATAGAAATTATTATGAATTGTGTTACGATGTAGGCCGTATATTATTAGTAAGCCAAATATAATAAAGGGTATTTTATTCATTTATTTTTAGCCTATTTATAAAATGAATCAATCGATTTAAGGTCACGGTTTTTATAGTCATAAACCGTTTTCAGGACACCTATCAATACATACAGGGTCTCAAAACACATGCCTAATCTTTTGTGAGGATGTGATTTCCCACGTAAAATCAATATTTATTTTTTATATCAACATAGGTCCGATTCTACTTTGTTTCGTAGCTACAGGGGGTTAAAGTCTTCAATTTTTTTTTCGATTTATTTTAATTTTCTTTGAAGTGCTTTTAGCGATTCGAATGAAATTTTGAGGGAAAAGTTAGTATAAGTGAAACATCTACCTATACTAATATATAAAATCCTTAAGTGCCTGACATACTGATTAATCACGATCCTGCTCAAACCCCTCAACGTAAGAAGCTCAATTTTGGCATACAGATTGATTCTAAGGTGTAGAGCAGTGATTCCCAAAGTGGTCCAGGTGGACCCCCAGGGGTCCACGGGAGACTTGCTGGGGGTCTACGTAGGCGTGAACAAAAAATGGGGGTCCATAAGATGTTAATGGGGGTCCACGAAAATTTATCTGCTTTTGATAGTAAAGAGCAAAAATGTAAGCATAGTTTTTATAAATGTATACAGGGTGTTTCGAAAAATCTGGTCATTGATTAATTACGATCCTGCTTAAAGCGCTTGACGTAAAAAGCTGATTTTTGGAAAACAGATTGACTATAGGGTGTAGAGATTCGATAAGAAAGGATTTTTCGAAACTCGAATTCTAAGAGGGTGAAACTATTCTTCAAATATTAAAATATTTTTTATTTAAAAACCGGTGAGTTTTTCGGAAAAAACTCTTAAACACGTATATTTTATTTTGTTGTTTTACATATTTTAAGATTTTTATAAATTTATACAGGGTGTTTCATAAAAATATGACCATTGAGTAATCACGATTCTGCTTTAAACTGCTTGATGTTTAAAGCTGATTTTTGGCAAACGGATTGACTGTGGGGTGCAGAGGTTCGATAAGGAGGGGTTTCTCGAATCTCAAATTCCAAGAGGGTGAAAACGCTCCTCAAATATTACAATATTTGTTATTTAAAAAACGGTTAGTCTTTCGGGAAAACGCTTGGGCAAACATAATTTATTTAGGTTTTTACATATTTTGAAATTTTTTAAAAAATCGTACAGGGTGTTCCAAAAAGTTGGGTAATTTCTTAACCACGATTCTGCTTAAACTGCTTGACGTAAAAAGCTTATTTTTGGCAAACGGATTTTTCGAAAGTCAAATTCCAACGAGATGAAACTACCCTTCAAATATTATCAAGTTATATAATAATATCGCCATATTGTTTTTTCTCATGCTGACATAAATGTGAGAAAATTTTATCCAGTTTGTATGTTAATGGAAATTCTTGCTTTGCTTTATCATCACCATTACAAATGATTAATTCGACGCGAACGAAGTCGCTGGTACACGCTAGTATTTTAATAAAACGTTTCATTCGTTGTCACTGGAATATCAGTTGGCCGAATGAAAATTACCCGAAAAGATGGATGCCCGAAAAAAATATCACCTAATTACAATTGACGGAAATAAAAATTTCCTGAAATTTCGATTTGTCGTAAAAGATTTTCTATAATACAGGACATTTCAATGCAGTTTAGATATCATTTTAAAAACAAAACTACTGAATTTCTGAATCTTGATATACCTATTTGTGTTATACAGGGTGAGTCTTAAATAAGTGCAAATATTTTCAGGGTTGGTAGATCTCGATAAAAGAAATATATTTTCTTTTTACCGTTTTTCGAAGAAGTCCAAAATAACCCAGTTATTGTACTATGAAAATTAAAAAAAAAATTAAGCCAAAGTAACCGAACCACTGGATCTTTTCTGGAGTTTCTTTCTTGTAAATTTAATCTACTACCTATACTGCTATATTGTCAAAAAATTATGTTTTTTGACTAAAAACTAAAAAATCCAAATTTTCAATTTTTTTTCACGAAAAAAACTAATAATCGTGTTTCTGGGGTCAAAATGTACTGCCCCTTAAAATATTTTCACTTATTCAAGACTCACCCTGTATAGGGATCCTATGTATCCTCGTAAAAAATTAGAGATCAAGTCCTATTTCATATTTGAGACACTAGTTTACGTGACCCAGCATATTTCTGAAAAAATAATATCTTTTAGATTTAGATAATCACCTTATAGATAGAATAGTTACAGCTTCATATTTTGGAAATCCAAAAAAATTCCAAATACCTAATTAAATTAAAATTTACCAAGTAAAATAAATGCATATGGATAAAAACACTAATTAACAAACTGATAAAAGGAACTCAACCTAAACAACTAACAAATTGATAAAAGAAAAAGAACTAATAATGTTAAAAGAAAAGAAATGCTTTGGCTTCCATATTGCCGCAGCTTATTCATATGGCCATGGCGTATCTTACGTCAGTACATAAAATAGCTAATAAAGTAGGTACGCTAGAGATCCAAACCGTAGGAAATAACTTTAGTTTTGCTAGGAATATAAATTGCCCTTGCCGTACATTAAAGCGGTCCGATATCGATTCGGCTTTTCTAGGTAAGTTCTTGTAAAGGGAACATTAGGACGATAAGCACGGGCACTATACATATGTTGAAACATTTCAGATACATCTAATGGAACTAATATTCTATAATTTTGTATTAATTATGAACATTATTTTTGAATAAATACATTGATAAGTGGAAGTATCTACTCACATATCTTCTTCCATGAACTAATAGTGCGGTCGAGCTACAAAAATCCGTGTGTTTTTATAAGGGGGCCTATTTTTTTAATTCTAAATAATTTTTAAGGTGTAACGTTGAAATTAAGCCTGGAAGTCACTTCGAAAATTTTGGCGTTTGGTCGCTACATTATATCATAGTATAAGGAAACTAGTAGCTTTATTCCTTGTCAAATCCTTTGTTCTTTTTCTGCCACTTTATATGACCTTGTTATCGCCTCCCGTGACCACTGACGTAGCTGTATAGTCGTGGTCTATTAACTAGGCCGAGTATAGTCGTGGCACTCGCCATAGTTTCACAGATATGTATTTAGGAAAATATGAGTTCACAATAAAATAAAATAAAAAAAAATTGATCATCGAGTAAAAACTTCCTTCTAAACAGAATATTTTCACATTTCGCGCAGGTAACAATTAAAATATATAATGCCATATTTTTATAATATTACCTATTTCAGAGATTTTCTACAACTTTCTTGTGATTTAAAACTAGATTAATTTTCTGTAGATAACTGGATTCGGCATAAAATTCTGCATATAGTACACTGTCTTTATTTAAAGCACACTGCGGTGTTGCCATTCTATATCTTATTGACTAAAAAACTTTGGTTAAAAACATTATATACGAAAAGTGGTAAAAAACTAGAGTGAATATAATAACTTTATTAATACTTCGCTGAAAGATACAAATGAAGGATACTAGAATAAATTCGTGTAGGAAAATTTACTTTATCGTATACAAAGTATTTTTATGGCGTCACCAAAATCGTAATATTTAAAATGTTCAATCTCATTTTTTTTAAATGCAACACCTTGTATACTATTTTTCTTTCAGATGTAGAACGACCAGTGAGGCCTCTACAGGTGATATAGAGCTAGCGGAGCTCTATTCTCTATTCGCCCCATTCAAACTGTGTTTCAAAGATGCTCAGTTTCCGAGATATTTAATAAGATTTTTTTGATTTTTTAGGAATTTTCGAAACATAGTTTAAATGGAGCGACTACTTACCGTTTCCAAGATAATTGCGTTTTTCGATATTGGCAAAATTTCAACTTTAAATTGTTTTCTAGGAGTTCTTATGAAAATCTAAGAAACGAAAAATTGATCATGGGAGAGCGTAATAGACCGACGCGACGGTGGGTAAATGGTTTATTAGAATTGAAGGGTTTGGTAGATATTATAAAAAAAAGTTACAAAAAGCAAAAAAAAAATTGTAGACGTGTTGGTATCATTTTTTTTATTCATTCATTCATTGCCATTACTCGCTGACGAGTATTTGACACGCATCAGAAGATAGTTACGCAAGGAGTTTTCTTGCATGAGCTTTCCTGTGACTGATGTTATACGTGATGCGTGATGAATACGCGATGTTATCTCTCTTACGCATTCCGGACATTCAAAAATCTCATTACTTTGTTGTCGCCTTACTTTTTGGTTGTCGTTGTTAACTGAGTTTACAATTCTTCGCCATTGCGTTCTGTTGTGCACTGATTCCTGCCAATTTCCTTATACTATACTAATCCTCCTACTTCCTCCCATTTTTATACTATATTCGTATCCCTAGCCCATAACCTCTATAATAACCCAGGTTACATTTCTATCTTGAAATATTTTTAGTCGAATTGCCGCAACGATAATTCTACAACTGTTTTAAGTTTCTTCTAGATTTTTTTAAATGTCGATTTGTCTAAATGTAAAAACTCTTTCTATATCAGTAGAACTGGTTTAGAGTAGAACATTCCGTAGATATATAGTGGTCTCATTATTTTCAATTCGTTAATCCTCCTGGATACAGGTGTTTCTGACGCGAATTAAATCACCATTAGTACACAAATTCAAATAATTTATGCCACTCTGGACATTAACTGCGTTCTATTTTAGTGCGGAAAAACTCTGCATTATCGAATTAAGCTGCGACCTTTCTCTGTTCCTCTGGTCTCCTATTTATTTTTAGATATCAATTTTTTAATAGAAACGATTAAACCTGTCCATTATCCTATCATCATAATGTATTCTTTGTAAACAAAACGCAGTAATAGTCGTAGTAGCTTGTGCTTTGTTTTTTATGGCTCCAAAATACAGTATGAGATATGAACTTTTTAAATTAAACATATTTCTTGGAAGGGTTGCTGATCATCACGGCTACTTCATTTTTTGGCATATCATCATCATCATCATTTTCAGCTTATTCAACCATTTTCAATTATTGCGTAGCCTTCCTCATATATTTAGATACTTTCTTTGTATTAGTTGGGCCCATTATAGTCTATTGTTGGCTATGCGGGCCCAAGTTATCCCTGCTAATTTCTTAATGTCATGGTCCTATCTCAGGTTCGGTCTTCTTCTAGGTCTCTTTAATTCCTCGTGGCTACCATGCTGTAATTTATATGATCGATCTGTTTTCCGTTCTTGCCAGGTGTCCTGCCCATTGCCATTTGAGGGATTTCTACTTTTTGACGTATACAGGGTGCTACAAATTCGAGGTACGAGCATTGGTATCTCGGTAACCGTAATAGATACGAAGATGGTTAAATTGGGGCAAAGTTACGCCTTGGGATGTTCACCAAAATGCCATCAAAAAAGTTTTAAAAATTTCAAGGATTGCTGAGTTTTTTCGAAAAAACGGATTTTTTTGAAAATATTGATAATTTGTGAGATACAGAGACCACCTTAATCTGTTTAAACACGGACCTGCATTTTTTATTTCAGATTTTGAAAGAACTCGGTCTCCTGAGTACAATGATATGCCACACTTTATACTTTTTTTTTGTTTCGGACATTTAAACACAAAATTTATTTAAACTAATTTCAAGTCCGGCTCTGTTTTTTAAATACAGGCAGTCCTCGTACTTACGGCAGGTTAAGTTCAGGATGATTCACGGTACCCGGACCGTACCCGAGCCGGGCACGTTTCGTGAAGTAGACACCGCGCCACGTCCGGGCCTTCTGTTTATGCTACACCGAGTTGATAATGGGGCTGTATTGGTTCTGGAGTATATTATAAAACACAGCCCCATAAACACACGAAGATTTAATACGAACAATGCCAAAGTTCTCATTTGTTCGCAAGTGAAGTTGTACCAATTAAAGTTGATGAAGAAAGAACAACACCTGCTCAAAGGGCAAGATGAAGAACCTATCTTTTAATTACATCCTTTCATTGTCCAGTTTTATGCATTCCCTGTCATTAAATACTGCTGTAAGATTCACTACCTACTACAGACATGATAAAAAGTGTACTTTGTGTATACCATAACTGCAGATTGCAGTCGGGGCACCAGGAAAAGTCCATTCATGCTTTCCGCAACGTGGCGGGAAAGGAGTGGATCCGAGAAAAAAATGTACGCCGACATTTCTGGGACGGGGCACGGACGAGTTCCGGCGAAGCTCGGATCGTGCTCGAAGCCTGGCATGAATGTATATGTGTAAAGGATGATCCACGGTACACCGGACCGTACCCGAGCCGGGCACGTTCCGTAAAGTAGACACCGAGCCACGTCCGGGCCTTCAATATATGCAACACCGAGTGGACAACGGGGATCATGACTATCATGTCCGTGCCGATTATATTCTAGAAAACAGTGTTGCCGCAGTGGTACATTTGTACCAAATTTGATACTTTTAGTTCTATTTGGTACAGTGGTACTACATTTTCAAATCCAGGATGATTCGGTATAATAATTATTTCCCACGCGCACCAAAAATGAATATATATTTAATAATTATCGTCGTTGATATTGCATTAAACGCGCTTACCGATACCATTCGGAGACAATCCGCATTAATTAACGACGTATTATAAACGTTGTAATGTCTATAGGGTTGCATATATTAAATAACCCGAAGAAAAAAACTTAAAAATTTTCTGTTTCTAACATGCTTCTATATTTGCGTTTTTTTTAATAAAATTTAAGTTTTCCAAGTATCGTGTGTAGTATTAGAATTACTTACATTTCTTCAACCTATACATACTTATAATTGGGTTTTCTGAATTTCTATTTCATGTTTTTCGTCTCGATTTGTGTCTTTCTCCAGGAAGTTTTTTTTATGTAGAAATTTATGAAGAAATTCACAACGACCAAACCGGTTAAAGTCATTTGCAGATGTATTTTGTTGTGCTTTAAAAAATTGTACCAAAGTGGTACATTTTTAGTTTATAATGTGGTACGCGCTAAAAGTTGGGTGCGGCAACACTGCTAGAAAACAGCCGCTATAGGCCCGTAGATGAACGAAGTATTTAGCCCGGGCGACTCATTTATGTTTGCCGCAACGGGGCCGGACCGTAGCGGATCCGAGGAAAAATGTACACCGACATTTCTCGGACGGGGCACGGACGCGTTCCGGCGAAGCTTGGCCCGTGCTCGGCTTAGCATGAATGCATAAGTATAAATAACATTTGACAATGTTTGGCGTGCCTTCACCGTCGCACGGCTCCGGCCCGTCACGGTGTACCGTGAATCACCCTTTACGGTGTAGCGTGAAGCATCCTTTCTTCAAAAGTCGAAACGACCCGCGACGTAAGTCGAATCTTATTTTGTCATAAGATACTATAGAAAATGGAGAAGTTAGGTACTTTTGTAAGATAAAAATACGATAAAACAGATAAAGAGATGTGGGTTTGTATATATTAATATTATTGTATTTTTAAATAATTGAGGTATGAGAAACAGTGTATTGTAATGTAGTTAAACTTATAATAATACAAGAAACAAAAAAAAAACTGAAAAAAAACAAAAATATAAAAAAAGTATTTTTTTTTATGAAAAACAAATTAGGGCAAGTATTTTTAGTCCCGTTTTTTCATTATCTAATCAAAAAAGTATTTTTAACTATCCATATAACAGTAAATATAATACATATATACTAATATGACAACTACAGAAATACCAGAGAGTAAAGTAGACATATTTAGAAAGTATATATTTATTTTTTTTGGTTGGAACTTTTATTGTGGGTATCGTCAAAAGTCGTAATAGTTGCTAATTAAGTAACGATCAACACTGTCCCACTTTTTCATTATGAGGATCTGTCAACCCTGCTTGTATGTTGCTAAAATTTTATTGTTTATGTCCAAACATCTTTTAAAATTTGGATCGTTCTTTTCAAAAAATGACGTAACTCGAAACAGTGGGACGTAACTTTGAGGAATAGTGACAAAAATTTGTTCGACGTAACTCGAAACGACGTAAATCGAGGACTGCCTGTATTTAAATTATTCATCGTTACAATATTGATAAGCCTTCAAATTTAATTACGTGGGGTAAAACATTGAATACGAAAAATCAAATTCAATAAAAAAAATAATTGCATTACTTGACGTCATTTGTAAAGTGAAATCAATATTTTTTCAACATTTACAATAAAGAGTACAAAATGCATTCGAAGGATATAAGAAGAAGATATGTTCAAAGAGCTATAAATAAAATCGAAAGAATAATAAATTTGTGCAATAGGCAAGGTGGTAATCCTTTCGAACATGTAGAGCATTAGAAACTAGTTTGTAGAAGGTGATTTATTTATAATAACTACAATTAATATTATGCATATTGTAAGATCGTACACTGAGAATTTCAAATTCACAATAAAAAAGTTAAAAATATCTTTAAATTGCTGAGCTGATATTATTTATTTGAATCTTCAATTGACTCGATTTTTTCTAATTCGATGTTAATTAGCGCTGATCAATATTGTTGCAATGAATATAATCAGATTAAATATTTTAAGAAATATACCAGGGTCGGACTTGAAAATATTTTAAATAATAATTAAATAGTTTTGTTGTTGTTATTAAAGTACCCAAAACAAAAAAAAGTATAAAGTGTGGCATATCGTTGTACTCAGGAGACCGAGTTCTTCAAAAGCTGCAATAAAAATGCAGGTCCCTATTAAAAAAAAGAAGTCGGCATCTGTATCTCACACAAATTATCAGCTAATTTGAAAATCTAAAAATACTGTCAGATAGCCCTAATAAAGTGGCTATGAGAATATGCAATTAGTTTTTCGATTTTCTAAAAAGTAACGAAAAAATAAAATTGATTTTCAAAAAAATCCGTTTTTTTCCAAAAAACTCAGCGATCCTTGAAATTTTTAAAACTTTTTTGATTGCATTTTGGTGAACATCCCAAGGCGCAACTTTGCCCCAATCGTATCGTATCGTATCTATTACGATTTCCGAGATACCAATGCTCGTACCTCGAATTTGTAGCACCCTGTATAGTTGTGTATTACTGTGTAGCAGAAAACGTGCCTTATTTAATCCATCCCAGAAATTGTCAAAAAACATCTGAAAGTCCACATATCAAATTCGTCCAATTATATCGATAGTCTTTATATGTTATAAAGTAGTATTAGGAACACTATCATTGTTTTAGAGCTTTTAAGTATCAAGACTTTCTTCACCATAACGGATTTTACTCGATAATGGATATACTTAACGGATAACTTTCTTAAAGATATCAAAATTCTTTTATGTTGTTATTTTGAACTGATAACGGTTAGTCAGACTTAAATTAGTTCACACTTGATCACAGTCAGTGATACTTCTGACCGAAACGTTATGTAAACAAAAAATAAATAAAGTCAATGGAAGTCCGAAATTCTTGAATACCGTAAAAGTTTTAATACCGTAAAATTAGTGCACAGTTCCATAAAAAATTACAACATAAAAGAATTTTTGGACGAAAAAAAAATTTTCTTTGAAAGAAACGTTGTATAAGCAAAATAAATAAAGACAATGGAAGTCCAAAATTCTTTTAGTTTTCATACTGAATTTTACGGTGTTTAGGAAATATTTTTCATTCTTGTGCATCTCACATTTTGATGCATGATTTAATGATAAAATGCTAATTTTCTCATGCATGTATACTATCTTCCCACATTATCTAGGGCAGAATCCTTGAAACAAAAAACAACGTAGAAGCACTAAACTGCGTTTGTTTAGTATGCATTTGCGGAACATCAATTATGGTCATTCGTTTAAACAATTAGTTCGTTAAAACAGTTAATAAAGGATTAGCTTAGGAATGTAAACGTACGCCTGGTACTAACTACATAATGAAGAAGATTAGAATTTGAAAAAATAATCTGCTTTTAACGTAAAAATTTGAGTTAAATGGAGTTAAATGCTGGGCGGACTGCCAGGGTTCCTAAAATTAAAAACAGATAAAAGTAACTCTGGAAAAGACTTGATATTTCACCTCCTCCTCCTCCTTCCTCTTACTCTATAAGAGTATGGTGACATTATGATATCGCATTGATTGTGTCTTGATTGATGTCATGTTGTTCTGTTTTGCGCAGCAGTACTGGCCTTGTGCAAACTATGGCCTATTATCGTCTTCATTTGGTCTACCCATCAACGGTTTGGAGATCTCCGTCTGGGAAGTTTCCCGTCACTTTTCCCTACACAATTAGTTTTTCTAGGCTATTGGTGTTCCTGGATATGTAGCCAAAGTATCTTAAATATGGTTGATTTATTGATGTTGATATATTCGATATTCAGTTGTTTGTACGTTGAGCTGTGTACGGTATTCGCAGCATCCGTTTATAACAACACATTTCAAAAGTATCGATTTTACTTCGCATTGCCAACTTAATGTTCAGGTCTCTGAGGCATAAGTGGTAATGGGGAAAATTAGGGCTCTTAGTAGTCGTAGGTTATTGCTATTTGAAATAGATGAGTCTTTCCATATTTTATTGAGTTTGGTCATGGAATTGCGTGCTATACACAGTCTTCTCTTGATTTCTGCATTACATACTCCTTTGTTTGATATCAAAGAGCCGAGATATATGTATCTACAACTTCGGAATCTGTTGTATTCGTGGGTTTTCGATCGATAAAATTATTAATTTTGTTATCTTTTATTTAATTTTAACCCATATCTCTGCTGACCACCTCTAATTTGTGCATAATAATTTAAATTTAGCGGAGGATACGAGTAAAGTTTATCATCTGCGTACTTTAAATTCGTTATTTGTTTACCGCCTATAGTGATACCACCGTTGTAATCTTCCATAACTTCTCTCATTATAGATTGGCATATATATTGAAGAATAAAGGAGATAAAATGCATCCCTGTAAGGTGTTGAGGTACTCCCACGTCCTCTAATACAGACCAAAGTTTGCTCCACTTAATACAATCAAATGATTTGCTGTAGTCCACGAAACACATATGACTCGTGATAAATAAAATAAAATAAATAAATTTGCTCTTTAGTGCCTTCGTCGGGCATGAAACCCGTTTGCTCTTCAGATATTTCTTTTAGAATGAAGTATTTTAGACGGCTATTGATAATGTGTAGCAGTACTTTACTAGTGTGATTAATAAGCGCTATCGTTCTATAATTAGTGCAGTCAGTGGAGCAGCCTTTCTTCAAAAGTCCTAACGGCTATCTATCAGATTCCAATATGATATAGCATAGTTTGTGTAAGTGCGAGTATGCAAATTATATTTCTCCACTAATATATTACGATATTTCATCAATGAAACATCTACATAAATGTGTTATGGTAAGACATTTGTGTACATTTTTCAGTATAAACTCCTGTGCTACCAGGGCTACATTTTCATCTCTTTCTTCAGTTTTTTTATGCTCCACTACTTCGAGTTCTTCAATTAGTTCAACAATATGTAGGCCTTTTACATCTTCCTGATGCAAATCATTAAACTCCTTTCTAGACAACGACTTTCCTAAATCAGCTATTTACTTATTAATTTGGTCTCTGATACCTAACCAAACCAAACACTTGTTTTGTAGATTTCTCTTCTAGTTGTTAAAACATACTTTTTTCGGGAATTTGGCCCACTGCAAAGGTATATAGACATTATAAATCAAAATATTTTTACATTTAAAGCGCCCTCTATATAAAGTATGGCTAATATTATATTAACATGGTTTCATACCCATTAATTTTATTATGAAGTCTAGAAAATATCTTTAGAAAAACAAACATCGTCATCAACCTAGAAGTGTACTTTCGGGACTTTGTGCTCTATTTTTAAATTGGAAACATCGAAAAATAAACAAGTTTCGTTGGCGAATTTTCCTCGGTGCGCCATTGCCATTTCCAAACTTTTCTCTATCTCAAACTATAGTTTGTTAAACGTTTTCCTTGCCACAAGGGATTTGTTTTACTGTCCCGTTATCGTAAAAGTTGTTTTTTGTAGCCATTGTCCAGTTTTATTTTTAATGTTGTTTTCTAATTCAAACGATTTTTTTCGAATCTTTTTTTATTATTAGTAAATTATGATTGATGTAACAGTGTCCTGCTAATTTTTTGTTTGCTCTTGGAACAGAAATTTGAGTGATCGGACCCTCCCCTTAGCTTCTAGCTCATAAGTAAGGCGGTCTAGCTCATAAGTCCAATTCGGCCAGAAGGTTGGGTCGATTTAAGGTTCATTCCCACACCATCAGAAAACTATCTAAAATAGTTAACATCTAAACACCTTTAGTTTTTGAGATAATTTTCTGTAGGTAGACCGTACATCAATGTTATGAATTTTAATAAAATTTTATAATTAATTATATCAAATAAATAATGTATTAATTATATTTTAACTAGTTGAAGCCTGGCGCATCCGCCATGACATCAGGAAAAAAATATTTTTTTTAATTAAATGAAAAACAAAAAATCCGGCGACGACAGTTTTTAAAAGAGCCAATTAGCTATCTTTTAGTAAAAAAAGCAACTTTCTAGAGCAAGTCGTAACTTTAGTAGAGACGACACAGATAAACATTAGCATTTTATATATGTAGATTTTATTAATCGTGATTAATAAAATTGGATTTATCTCATCGATGAGATCGTAGTGGACAATGAAACAACCTATGAAACAATGCAGAATCGGACTTATGTTGATATGAAAGTAAATCTTATTTTTACGAGAGTAATATCCGCACGAGAGATGGCAGAATGTTTTTGAAATGCGTATTATAAACATAGAAAAGCGCATCAAGCTGGCAAAATTCAAATTTCTCAAGAGTTGTCAAGAAGAAAAGTCAAAGAAAACTAACAAATAAAGTTATTTAAAATGGTTATAATGGCCTAGCTTCATATTTAATGTTTTTATTTTGTATGTAAACGAGTTTTTATGCTGCAGTTTCCTAAATTAAAAGACTGATTTATACAGAATATTTTGTATTATTAACAATTGATGACTACTGTGTATCCTGCTAATTTTATTAACAACTCCAAGAAAATTTAGAAAACAAACATAATATATTCGCCGACCTAGACCAGAGTGTTTTCGAGTTTCTGGTTTATTTTTGAACTTGAAATATTGGAAAACAAATGTTTTTGTTGACGAAGTTTCCTGCGTAATTCTATTTTTTAGCAGCCTTTACGAGGGTGGTTCTAATATTGATAAGGATTTTTTATTATTATATGAATTTCTATTATTTTTTTAAATGTGGACCTGGATTTTTTACTTCAATTATTGAAGCTTATGATCTTCTAAATTCAATGGTGTAATACTCTTGCCCAAAAAATGTGTAATAAAAAACACACTTTAATTATTTGTGTGTGTGTTCAAGTGAATCAACATTTTTGGAGTATTGAAAGTAAAAAAAATTGGATTTTTATTTTATATATTTATATTTACTTACACAAGGTTTCTGTCAAATATAGTACTGGCCGATATCAAGTGTGAACTAATCTAAATCCTAAAACTACTGAGCTAATATATTAGAACAGAGTATTCAACTGGGAAAAAGTTGGATGCAGTCAAGCATGAGGTTGTCCACTGAGAGTTGGTTTTAGTAGGTGAGTGGAAATTTTCAGACAATTTTCATTTTTTTTGTGGCTGTACTTAAACTGCCGTTAAACTGTAGCTTACTAAAATGCCGTTAATAGGTATGACGTCGTTGATGTGACGCACTTGACGGCTTTATGAAATATAGGACTTTTATAAGGACTAACCAACGCTATCCACCCCACCAAATAACCAACTTAACCAACGCAACTAACCTCGACACTGATAAAAAAATTTAAGAGACAAATATAAATTAGTAAAAACCAACCAACCCCACCAAATAACCAACTAACCAATGAATTAACACTCTCCAAATAACCACGCTAACCAACCCGCCAAATAACTAAACCAATCCAACCAAAAAGAGTTAAACCAATGCAATAAGATCACGCTATAAGCAAAAAAAAATATAAAAAAGTCTTGGTCAGCGTGAGATTTGAACCCCGGACCATTCGCTCACGAACCTATAGCTTCAGCCACGGAGCCACAGGTGCTCTTGCAATATGCTTATGGCTAGGCATTACTTTCCGCCGACATGAACGATGTCACAATATCTATTAACGGCATTTTAGTAGGCTACCGTTTAACGGCTGTTTAAGTACATCGTTTTTTTATTGTTAGATAGGAATCTTTTTTTTAAATTTACGCTTTTTCCAACGAGATTTTTTTTTGATAACCTGAGCTTCCGACCATTATATGTAGTAGTGGTGCTTGGACCACACATGGTCTGCAACCTCTGACTTCATTGTTTCATATCTTTGACATTGAAAGTCCGAAATTCTTTTAGTTTCAATACTGAATCATTGTCTATCATATTCAAAGAAACGTTTTTTGAGTAACTGTGATACAGCAGAGGCGAGGATCGTGCTTTGGGGTACGTCAGAAGAAGTTTTGACTCGCCTCAATACTAAAAAAGACTTCTACTTCAACTTTCTGTCTATGATGAACAGTACCTAGAAAACTTTAAGTACCTGCAGGGCAGCTAGGAAAACAACTTGGCTCATACACCACTTTAGGAACTTGGGAGAGTTCCTAATTAATATACGGTATATATGAGACAATGGCCAATTGATGAACACGCGGCTAGAATGGGTATTCCTTTCCCTTTTTATCAAAATTGAGTGAATCTGCATAGACCCAAAAAAAGAGGAAACGGTCACACAGCCCGGAATCGTTTCCTCAGGGCTACAGCTTTGTAGATCTTGAAGATGTTGTCGGCAAGAGCATAACGGTTTTCTCAATGCCACTGAATGGTTATAACTGAGAGTGCATAAGTGTTATCAAAGCGGCAATTCTGTTAACTGTAGTACGATAAGCAGTTGTATTTGGCACTTGAACAAACCAATCAACCGTGATACATCAGTGCATTTGCATTGATAAGCTTTTAAAAAGGATAGAAAAAATCCAACTCCATATTTAATAAAATAAAGTATCTGGGAAACAAAACGTTAGATATGGAATTTAATTGTACCATCTTATAAAAAGAAAAAATGCCAATAATGAAGTGACATTTATTTTAAAACATCTCTGCAAATATAACCAAGAAATATTGAAAACGATTTTACTTTGTAATATTTCTTTTTTTTAGAATGTCTTTGGAAGTATTTGCATCTATTGGTCATAAAACCAAACCAAACCAAACTTATCATTATTTGACCTCCTTTGTACCCCTTATGGTTTCCGGGATCACACTCGTCATATTCAAATTTGGTAGCCCTTGTTTCCTGGTTCATATTTTCCCGCATTAAGATTTTTTTTTATATCGGTCCCACCGCGTATATAAATTTATTTTTAGCTCTAACAACTCCGTTATAGATTCCGGACGGACCAATGGCACTCGCTCTCCCGTCTCCGTTAGAGCGTCTCCAGTTTTTAGCCGAGAGCCAGCGACAGATTCTCCGCAGTACCGGCGTAATTAATTAAAGTGAAATTAATGTTGTTATGCCGCTGAGTGTATTATGTACGTGACCAGGGGCATGATACGGGCGCCACGCTAAACAGCATAAAAGGAAGATTCGCTTGAAAAAAACGGACATTGTTTATTTGGAAATTGTCTTGAGCGAATATTTTTTGTTTTGGTTTATTCTTCTTCGAGTGTTGTTCTTGTGTTTGGAGATCATATAGGCTTAAGGGCGCAAGATGTGAGTATTTTTGTATTTTTTGTTACTACCCAATCATCATATTCATTTCTATTCTACTGTTGAGGCCTTGACAATTTTTAGATTTGGGCCTATAACTTATAGGCCTTGAGTATTTCAAAAGTGTCCTAAAACTTTCTCTTCGGCGGTGCAAGGGTCGGACATAACATGTGGCGTCATAAAAGACTAAAAAGAGTATTTTAAGATAGACAGTAATATTTTAGATTGTGAGAATATTTTTGTTGTTGGCAGAGACTTGTGTGATGTCCCTGCGTTATTGTATTCTCAAGTTTAAAAGTTGTAAAAGTTAATGTATTTACTGTTCGGTTTAAATATACATTTTTGTAATCCAGCGAGTATCGAGTGTCTTTATTTAGTTCCAAAAAATTACCCGAACTACGCAAGAGCTCATCCACCTACCGTTGATAACATCCGTTTATTATTTTTATAACATCCTCCATATGTTTTGTTAATATGCTGTTTTATGTTATTTTGTTCCAATTTGTTTGCTAATGGTATAGTTCTATCTTAGATGAGGGTGACTATTTCGTCTCACGGGCATTTTAATTTTTGTGGTTCAACTCTTACCAGCCCATCTCACTAGCTGATACACTTTGTTATTGTCATTTATGAGGTATAAATCCTTGTCTGCACAGCTGTTACTTGTTATGTTTTTGTTATGTTTTCTTTCATTTGCATCCATATATTTTGTTGCATGCTGCAGTTTTTTAAACTAAACGAATGATTTATTCAGAATATTTTGTCTTTTTAACAATTGATGACTGGTGTGCGTGCTGCTAATTTTATGATCAACTCTAAGAATGTTTAAAAAACAAAAAAAGCTCGCCGGCGACCTAGACCGGAGTGTTTTCTAGTTTCTGGTTTACAGAACACTACCGGTAACGAAATCTCTTGTCTTGGTTTACTATTTAATATTATTGTTGTTAGATATAGTTTAAAGATGTTGTAATTTAAAGAATTAATTAATAAAGAAATATGTATACTTAAATCGTTAAATTTTACGTAAAGGGGTGCCTTGAAATATTTTTTTTGAAATACAAAATTTTCTATAGTTAAAAAGTTACCATGGGTTTTTAAAAAGGCTGTACTTAAAGTGCCGTTAAACGGTAGCTTACTAAAATGCCGTTAATAGGTATGACGTCGTTGATGAGACGCACTTGACGGCTTTATGAAATATAGGAATTTTATATGGACTAACCAACGCTATCCACCCCAACAAATAACCAACTTAACCAACGCAACTAACCTCGACACTTATAAAAAAAATATAAAAAACAAATATAAATTAGTAAAAACCAACCAGTTCCACCAAATAACCAACTAACCAATGAATTAACACCCTTCAAATAACCACGCTAACCATCCCGCCAAGTAACTAAACCAATCCAACCAAAAAGAGTGAAACCAATGCAATAAGATCACGCTATAAGCAAAAAAAAAAATAAGTCGGCGTGAGATTTGAACCACGGACCATTCGCTCACGAAGCGATAGCTTCAGCCACGGAGGTGCTCTTGCAAAATGCTTATAGCTAGGCATTACTTTCCGCCGACATGACCGACGTCACAATATCTATTAACGGCATTTTAGTAGTTGCCACACAAAATGCACTGTGTTTACCTTTAGAGACCATATAAATCACTCTCTATCTTTGAAATTTCCAAAATAATTTTCCTCAGCATAAAAAATAGATCCTACAGCATGGATCTCCCAAAAATGTAATAGATACTAGTTGATCATCAAGTAGTTTCGGAGAAATGCTAACTCTGGATTATTTATTATTATTCTATATTATTACATACATTAATTCAAATATTTACATAAACCATATTACGTGGTAAAATACAGGTAAACCACAGCCACTGTATAAATAAAGCGTTATATATAAGACTTGGCAAACTCCTAATTCGCACAGATATGTTGATTAGTTGATTACTTTGTTTTTATGTTATTTTTGCGGAAACTGAAGTGTTTACATCTCTCATCTGGGAACATCGTTTTATTTTTGGATTTAAGCTGATTTAAATTTTGATTTGTTAAATATCTTTCATATTTATAAAAAAAATCAAAAATGTATAAATATCCGTCATATTTACCTAACTAAAGATTCCTTATAGGTTACTTTCTCTTTTTTATTCTTTATAGTGCCTAAATAGTAACCTATTTTTATTAAAAAGATATGTTATATTTTAGTTAAGTGCAGGAAAAGTATGCTTTTTTTTAGACAATGACATAATTTGTCTTCCGGTAGACAATAGTTAAATTATGTAGCCCCAGTTTTACTATAATGAGTTACAACAGCAGATACTGACCGAAGAGTGTTAAATATGGAGCTTTGTTTAAATAATTTACATGAACAGTACGAAAAACCGATACCTTAAAACTTTTTATATAGGTTCCTAGAAGACTTTTTAAGTGTTTTGTAGCTAAATTATTTGACTTTTTGCCTTCTTTTTAAATTAATAATTAATATTTAATCTGTTTATACGAAGAAAAACGAAATGTTATTTTGGTGAAAGCTTGAAATACCCTGTAGAATAGTTTACCAAAGTAAGGAATTTTAGGACCACTTTATCCCCAAGACCCATCTTTTCTCGATAGTTTGTGTCGATAGTGATCATTTGAAACATTTAAGAGCCAGCTTTCTACAAGAGCAATTTTTAGAGCACTGACTCTCTTGCAAAATATTAATTTTAGTAGGTCAGGAAGCATCATCTTCTGTTGATTAAATAGGTGTCAGATTGCCTTTTTGATCTTTCTTCCATCCATATTGTAAACTATCTAACTTGATACCAATCTATTCTTCAATCTAAAAAAATACATCTTAACATTTCCTATAATAAATACAGTTACCTGAAATTATGTCCTGAGTAAATGGAGTTTTGCAGAGTTCTCAGCTGGAGGCAAATTAGCTAAATTAAAGGTAGTCTTAAGGGCTTGTCTTGTCGTATATTGTATAGAGTGTATCTCAGATGGTTAGTATATTTATAGTTTAGTATATAATATAGCTTGGGCAGTGATATAGCTTTAAAAGATAATTTAATCCTGAATGAAACAAGTCATCTTTGTTAGGATTTCTTTCTAATACGTCTAAAGGTATTGACAAATATCGTCATCTTTTTTCAGTACCGACAGGAACATTTTTTTTGTTTCAGTCAGGATTAAATAATCTTTTAAAGCTATATCACTGCCCAAGCTATATTAAACATATGAATCATCTGAGAATCCCTTGACTTAAGACCACCTTTAATTTAGCTAATTTGATTTCAACTGACAACTCTGCAAAACTCCATTTACTCAGGACATACTTTTAGGTAACTGTAAAGATATATCTATTATAGGAAATGTTATAGCTATATTTTTTAGATTCAAGAATGGATTGGTAACAAGTTAGATCCTTTACAATATGGATGGAAGAAAGATCAAAAAGGCAATCTGACACCTATTCAATCAACAGAAGATGTGGCGCCTCCTGATCTACTAAAATTATTTTATTGCGGTTGCAAAGGGAGTCAGTATTCTAAAAATTGCTCTTGTAGAAAACTGGGTTTTGCATATTCTTTAAAGTGTGGTCAACTGCTACGGAATCAGTTGCACAGACGTTTGTATTTTAGTTGAGGCTAAAATGACGCTCAGGATGACGTCATAGTAGATTTTATTTAATAACTTTAATTTAATAAAAAAAATCACAATAATTTTATTTAATAAATAATATTTAGACGTTATTTTTAATTGTTTTAATGCTTAAATTTATACTTGGTTTATCTATTATATCACTATACTGTTAACGCAAAAATTATAGCGGATTGGTTTAAAAAAACTTGAAAATGTATAAACCGTATAGTAAAAAAATGCTCTATCTCTATTACTATTCATTTTAGAAAAAAAAAATGATTGAAGGTAGAATATTCTAAATTTAATTCTCTACAAAAAACATATCTTTAGTTTTTTCGAAAAAAGTTATGCAAACGGACATATTTGAAAAAAACGAAAAAATCCAAGATGGCGGCTATTTTTTGCAAACTTCCCCCATTGGGACCGAATGGGACTTTTGAGGGGTTAAATAGGAGATCATTATCAACTGTCTGTAAGCATTTGAAATGTGGTTACATAGATGAATGATAAGAATACCATGGGTGGCTATGTAAAGAAATGAAGCAGTATTAATGCAAATGCAGTTCGTGAACTTTTGATAACAGTTAACTGCTGAAAGCTGTCATACCTCGGCCATGTTCTTAGAGGAAATTGTTACAGGATTCTACAACTTATAAAGAAGGGTAAAATAGAGGGCCGCTGGGGCCTAGGAAGGACACAAATCTCCTGGTTGATGAACACTGGGAATGGACAGGCACACATAGCGCCGAACAATTGTTTAGAGTGGAAAAAAAAACAAGGATCAGATCACCATCGTGATTGCCAACGTTAGGACCTGACAAGGCACAGTAAGAAGAAGAAATATCATCTGGACTTAAACCCATCTCGACTTATCTCGAGTATCTGCCAACAAACAATTGTAATCTTTTTTTTGTTAATTGTCTATAGCATATATATATATATATATATATATATATATATATATATATATATATATATATATATATATATATATATATATATATGCTGCTATATATATATATATATATATATATATATTATATTCAAACAGGTGTCTTGGGGATGCAGTCTAATAAGAAGGCCGTTAGTTCAAGGAAAAACCCTTTATTGTTTAGTCAAGCTTTCGAGAATTCAGTTGTTCTCTTCTTCAGGACTCTTCTACAATTATAGTAATTAAATACAATTTCTATTCTGTAAAAAACTATTAAAATGCAACTCACCAAAGTGGGATTATGGTAAAGTTTACAACATTGCTCAACAATCAAAAGAATCCTCATTTCTCAAATGCAGCAGTAAAAATCAACTTTTAAAATACACGTGAAAACTAACTACAAAAACTTTATAAAAAAACAATACAACGTGTATGTGAGTACAAAGTCAAAGCACGAAAATTGCATGTCAAAAATCTTAAAATACAATAGCAATTAACTCTGCTTCATGAACGTGCCCGCTCAAATATATTGAAATGAACAAAATTCTTACAGCTTTAGTGTATATTTACGACCCCCCTTTACGACAAGCAAAACAATTTTCTTTTTACTTTTTATTTTTTTTTTAATTTTTTCTCTACTTTCGATTTTTCGAAATTAGAAAAAATACACAGCTAAAGGCAAGAAAATATTATTTATTAATATACACTAAAGCTGTAAGAATTTTGTTCATTTCAATATATTTGAGCGGGCCGAAAAACGCTCTTTACCATCTTTTGACGGGAGATGCACTAATATCTCACCGACACTTTACGACATCGTCTGTTGATATAGAAGAAGTTTTGCTTGCCGTATCGGTGAGAACCAGCCCCTGGACAGCCCACCTGATGAAGGGTAGGCCCAGAAACCGGTTGTGGGAGTGGAGCTTGGTTCCCCCTTTACGACAAGCAAAACAATTTTCTTTTATTTTTTATTTTTTTTTAATTTTTCTCTACTTTCGATTTTTCGAAATTAGAAAAAATACACAGCTAAAGGCAAGAAAATATTATTTATTATATATATATATATATATATATATATATATATATATATATATATATATATATATATATATATATATATATATATATATATATATATATATATATATATATATATATATATATATATATTTATATATATATATATATATATATATATTAGTCGGTTTAGAACGTTTTTCTACGTTTTCTGATACCCAATTTCCAGCCTGTTCTATTCGTACAATCCTCTGTTGACAGGTTTCTTTCACTCATCGCTTTGTGTACGCTTTTTTGCCATTCCAGTTTCGGTCTTCCCTGTTTTCTTCTGCTCTTTGGTTGCCAATTGATTATTTTCTTGGGCCATAGTGTCCTTCATTCGCTCTACATGTCCGTACCAGATCAGCTGCTTTTTCTCTATACCCTGTGTTATCGTATCTTCTATACCCATTTGTTGTTTTATGGTATTATTCCTTATTTGTTGTTGTATTGAAATTCCCATTGATCTTCGAATGACATCCATTTCTACGGCCTCTATCCTCTTCTTGTATCTCTCAGTTATTCTCCATGTTTCTGCTCCATACAGGAGGTTGCTCTTTATCATGGTTTCATATATATTGAATTTTCTTCGCTTTGTTATTGATTTGCTCCATAAGATTCCATTTAGACATCCGATTATTTTTTTCGCGTTGATAATCCTTTTCTCTATTTCTCTGCCGTCAGTTCCAGTGTTATCAAATATAATTCCCAGGTACTCATACTCTTGACACTGCTTAATTTCGTGACCGTTGTCCAAGTTCAAGTTTCCTTCTTGTGCGCCTATACATAGATATTTTGTTTTGGCTATGTTAACTGTCAAGCCCCATTCTCCGTATTCTTCAATAAGTTTTCTTAGCATATATTGTATATCGTCTTTGTCATTGGCAACTATTATTTGATCGTCTGCGAATTGAAGTGTGAACAAACATTCATTGTCAATCTCTATGCCCATACCACGGATCTTTCTTTTCCAATTTTTTAAAGCGACTGCAACGTATATTTTAAAAAGATTAGGGAAGATGCAACAACCTTGACGCAAGCCTTTGTCGGTTATAAATGTTTCTGTAAGCTCTTTTCCTACCTTTATTTTTGATTTTGCGTCCTTATATAGTTCTTTAAGAGCTGTTATATAAGTATAGTTGATTGTTCTAGTACCCTCCATAGTCTTGATATTGGGACAGTGTCGTACGCTTTCCGTAAGTCAACAAATGTTATATGTGTGTCCAAGTTTCTTGCCGATCTTTTTTCTATAACTTGTTTTAAACAGAACACGTTATCTGTACACGACCTTCCTGCTCTAAAACCATTCTGTTCTTCCTCCTTTTCTCTATAATCTTCTTCTATGAGATCACGTAAAATTCTACCATATAACCTGCTCATTGTGCTCGTCACTGATATACCACGGTAGTTGCTGCAGTCCAGCTTATTGCCTTTTTTATGGATCGAAGATATATAAGCCAGCTTCCAGTCTTCTGGAACGGGATGTCCGTTTAAGCAAATATTGAAAATTAATGCCAAGCTTCTAAATAGTTTCTGCGTACCATTTTTCAACGTTTCGGAGTATATTCCTTCTGGGCCGCTTGCTTTGCCTGATTTTAAGTTCTTGGCAGCCATTCTTATTGTTTCTTCCGATATTTCAACTACTTCTCCCTGTACGTCGATGTTTCTTGGTGAATCAATTAAGTATTCTCGTCTAGATTCCTGAAGGAGGCTCCTATAATGTTCGAACCATTGTTCAGGTTTAATTAAGTGTATATTAGCCTTGTTTTTTTCCTGGGTTCTTAACATTTGAAATAAATTTCGGAGCATTTTCTTCCACCTATGTAGTTATTAATTTGCTCACACTTTATATCCCATGCTTTGTTCTTAGCTCTGTTAATATGTGTCCTTAGTTGCCTTTTTGAATTCTTGTATTCTTCAAGATCGCGTTCTGTTTTAGTAGATAGCCATTTCAGATATTTTTGTTTTTTTCTTGGCCATAAGACTCCATCTCATCGTTCCACCAGTATTTCTTGTTGTTAGAGTATTCTTTTGTTCCTATTGCTTCTTTGGTAGCGGCAATATAATATATTGCCTAATATAATATAGTGCCTGTGGTAATTTAGCCAGTGTGTAAAATAAAACACTAATGCACCACAATACACCAAAACCCTACTTTTAATCGTTAACGTTATCAGTATATGATTAAAAAACTGCGGATGTCTTAATCATCTGCTGATGGTGCTAACATGGTTAGCGATGCGTATCCAGTGTTGAAAGTAATCTGTTTTGGGGTATTGTGAATTATTATTTTATTTTGCTATTGTAACGATAAAGGTTCCAACCTTAACTGTATTATCACGTATGACTCGTATGAGTGATATCACGTATCGTGTATGAGTGATAATTCATTTTTATCAGAAAAAATATACTCCTTTACTTTTGATTTAAAGATGTAAAATTGATATGGTTTTCCATTTCTGTATTTTTATTATTAAGTTCAAGGCCTCGTAAGTTCGATTTTCTTGTCCTATTTATTTGTCATTATACCAGAACAGAATAAAGGTAAGTTTTTGCATGGTTTCATTAATGCTTTGTTATTGTTTTGTATATTTTTTGTAAAATTATTCTGTAATTTTACGCTGCAATGAATCAATGATATTCACAAGCTTGTATTTAGTTTCATAGCATTCGATGCGTCATGTTTTTCAATCTCATTATATTATTTCCTATTTCACTTCAATTATATCGGTGGATTTTTTTCTCAGCCTATATCAAATAACCCAGCTGAATTGCTCGATATAAAATATGAATGTTGTGGCAAAGAATATTATAGTTGTGGTCAGAATGGTCGGTGTTCTAAAAATAACAAATAACCCTACAAATATTAGATTAATGAATAATATGAATATGTCAATATAAAAATTAAATATTGTGATATTTTTATTCTAATATTGCGTGCTATTTAATTAACAAATACCGTATGATCGAAAAAAAAACTGCGTCCAGTTAGCTTAGAAATGACGATCGATGATATTCCCCATATAATGTTGCATACACAATGAAAATGATCTTCATTTTTCATAGCCATCGTTGACGCTGTTTTTTTCGGTCATATTGTATTAGTTCTAACAACTTAGTAACTAACCTAAGGTGGTAGATGGTATGGTCTGTTCAACGAGTCAGGAAAGATTTTGACTGAACACATCCAAAAAAATAGCAGATAATGTGCATTTTAATGCAGACACAAGTGCCAATGTCATGAATCCTTTTGTTGGATAGACTATACTATTCATTTATATAGACTTAACTATTCATAAACTTTAATATTATAAAGAGGTCTGCGATGTTCATTTTATTTTACTCAAGGAAATAGCTATTTTTTTCTGAAAAAATCTCATTATTAAACTTACAAGAAACAGTAATCATGCAAGAAAATACGTCCTTAAATTACTGTTGTTAGTTGGTAATGGTATACAGGGTGCTACAAATTCGGGGTACGAGCATGGGTATCTCCGTAACAGTAATAGATACGAACATAGCTAAATTGGAACAAAGTTGCGCTTTGGGATGTTCACCAAGATGCCGTCAAGACAGTTTAAAAAATTTCAAGGATCGCTGAGTTTTATGAAGAAAAAAAACGTTTTTTTTTGAAAATCAATTTTATTTTTTTCTGTCGTTACTTTTTACGAAATCAAAAAACTAATTACATATTCTCATAGCCACTTTATTAGGGCTATCTGATAGTATTTTTATATTTTCAAATTAGCTGATAATTTGTGAGATACAGGGGCCAACTTAATATTTTTAAATACGTTATGAGAATGTGCAATTAGTTTTTTGATTTTCTAAAAAGTAACGACAGGAAAAAAATAAAATTGATTTTCAAAAAAAACCGTTTTTTCCTAAATACTGAGCAGTCCTTGAAATTTTTAAAACCCTTTTGATGGCATCTTGCTGACAAGGTCCCACTTTGCCCCAATTTAACTATCTTCGTATCTATTGAGAGTTTCCAAGATACAAATGCTCGTACCTCGAATTTGTAGCACCCTGTATAAATCTATAAAATCTGTTTACTTATTATTATGATATTTTAATTATTTATGACAATTTAGATTTAATCTCCATAATTCCAAAATAAATTTTATAACATTTTAACATATACAGGGTTTTTGTACAGTATGTTCTCGGATTGTCTTTACAAGAGGAAATACTTTTTTATTATTGACATTTTGAGAAAAATGTACTCTCTTTTGCTTGTTCTAAAATAATTTTTCCCGTTTATACTTTTCCAGATTTTTATAACCGTTTTAGAGAAAATTAAAAAAAAACATGAAGATCTGGTTATGTCCTATAAATCAAAATTCATTTCTATGGTAATATGATTTCGATTTCATTTTTGATAGATTGTTAATGATAGAATTTTCTCCAAAAAAATCCTTTATGGGTATTTTGCCACTGCACTGCAAGAAAATTTACAAAATAAAATAGTTATTTTTTGTAAACACTTCTGCCACAAATTACCTATAACAGATGCGAAAGAAAGCGACTGCATCGAAAACCGCTCGGCAAACCCGACACGCCTATTGAGTGGTGTAAATACACCAGTCGTTTAGTCCGGAAACCTATGCTGTGTCGTATTCGCTTGCTGGAATGACATAGTGCGTGGTTATATGTTTCTTTTTAAAACGCGTGTAGGATTTTTGTTGAACTTTTTTGAACTGTTATTTCTAAGTTTGGTAATTTGTATATCTTATTTAAAATGGGATGCAAATGTGTTTATTTATAAGGAAAAAAAAGATATTTATAGTATAAAAAATTAATTTATTTAACAAAATTTAATTAAAAATGTTACAAAATAGTTACCTTTCTATTGGTTCTATCGGACTTTTTTCGACTATATAAATCTTTATTTGTAAACTTTAATACATCAAATATTTTCAATCTAATTAATCATTTAATGATGTAAATAAGAGGAAATTTCTCACATGGGTGGTCAAATTTTATAGTTTTCATTATATCAAACAGCCTCTGAGAAATGTTTTCAACTCAAAATGCCTTTAATTATGTTTGACTACATCATTAAAAAGGGTGTTCAAATACATCAATGTGATATTTGTCTAAAATTTGCAAAAAAATCCGAATCTCTGGATAACTCGAAATTATTTACCCATTTAAAAGCCTTTGATCATGAAAGTGGAAAAATTTGTTCATTTTATTTACAGGCTGGAAAAATTATTTAAATTAAATTTTGATGAGTTTTGCACTGAAGAAAACGTTCAGAGGCTGTTTGATATAATGAAAACTATAGAATTTGACCACCCATGTGAGAAATTTCCTCTTATTTACATCATTAAATTATTTATTAGATTGAAAATATTTTATTCATTAAAGTTTACAAAAAATAAAGATTTATATAGTTGAAAAAAGTCCGATAGAACCAATAGAAATGTAACTATTTTGTCACATCTTTAATTAAATTTTGTTAAATAAATTAATTTTTTATACTATAAATATCTTTTTTTTCCTAATCTCCTACGAGCTGATATAATATGACGAGCAATCTATTAAATTACTGCGAGATTATACAGAAAAGTCCACAGACTTCGAGACATAGGAAAATCAAGTCCATTTAGCGTGTGTCCAAATTTTGACAAGTTTTCAAAAATTACAGTTTTGTTTAGACTGACGTTTAATTTCACCTGACTTCTCGGTGAATGATTTCTTTTTATGGGGGTACATAAAATCTAAAATTTACGGCCATGAAGAAATTCAAAACTTGGAGCAGTTAAGGCAGAAAATATTTAATGCCTTTGACACTGTCACCCCTGATATGTTATCCAATGTGAGGAGGGGATTTTATGATCGTTTGGGTTATTGTTTAATGCAAGATGGAGGCACTTTTGAACAATTTTTGTAATTTTTTAAATTTCATTATCCTGTTTTTTTACCCTTTACCCATAACCTACCTTGGCGAACATGGGAAAACGAAGGTCCTTTTCAGGACCACTAATATTTTGATTGAGAAAATTGGTAACTTTTTTTGGATTAAAAACCAAAAGTTGTTAATACAATACCAATTTAAAAGTGTTTTAGTAGTTTTAATACACACTATGATATAAAATTTATTATTATTATAATGTACATTATTAATACTATCGTTCATTCGAAATGGCATTAAGGCCCAATTGCAACAATAATTTTTAATTTTTTCTTAAAGATAAGTAGAGCTTAGAATGAGCTGTATTTATATTTACTTTAATATTCACCTTAAATGAGGGAATTTGACTGATACAATTTTTGAATTTGAATTGTTTTTAATGATAGTAACAATTTTAGTTCAATTTTTAATAAAATTTATTTAATATTAATAGAAATCCAAGAGATTTGAAACCTCTTTTAGCGATTTATAACATTCTCAAATGAATTACAGGTGCCCTTATTTTCTATGAAAATCACACAGCTCTTTTCATAGTCGCTGCAATTGCTATAGCTATAAAAAACTAATTTTTTAAGGTGTGAAAATTGCGACACACGCTAAATGGACTTGATTTTTCGTATGTCTCGAAGTCTGTGTGTCTCGAAGTCTCAAACAAATAGTAACCCAAACTATACATTGATGCGGATTGTCTATGAACTCTTTCTGAAGGTCACAGAAACCTGAACGCGTAATTCGGTGTTCTTTCGCATCTGTTATAGGTAATTTGTGCTTCTGCGTTAAACCTAAACGGACGCTGCTTGCCAGAAGTTATGTTTACAGTAATACAAATTTGCCTAACAAAGAAAAAATGCTTAACGTTTCGGAAAGTTATCTCTTTCCGTCGTCGGAAGCAAAAAAATACAAAGAATAAAGAAAAGAACTATTTAAAATATTTAAATTGAACTATTCGAGAACACTTTACTTTTTAAAACAGATACTTCTACAAGAAACCGTTGACGTTCTGTTAAAATGACATTATATTAAGTTAAACTTCAAAATTAACAATTATTACCTTATAACAATTACTTAATAAGGTAAAACCAAAAAGCCCAAACTTTCTGTATGATTATCTTTAAATTTTACGTATATTATGTTTATTTATGTGATGTTCTTTAAAATTAAAGAAGCGTTTGCCATACATTATTAACATCTACAGATGCATGAGCAATATATTTATTTTTATTAGATTGAATTAAAAAAGCCTCTTTTATTTTTCTTTTAGAGGCTATCGCTTCTTTCATTATAATTTTGGCTTTATTAAAATTTATTCTGTGCCCTGTGTCCCATGAATGCTGACAAATCTTAGATTTGTGAAAATCTCCTTTTCTTAAATAATATTTATATCCTTTAATTCTAACATATAAGGGTCTAGGTGTTTCACCAATGTAAAATATATCGCATTCACATGGTATTTGGTATATTACATTTTTTGTTTGTTGTTCTGTATTGATTGGTGATAGAATTTTAATTAACGTCATATTTTTGGCTGTTTTAAAATGTTAAAGAAGCAGAAAATTTAGTTAGTAATGCTACGGAAAGGGTAACTCTAACAACAGCAAAAAATATGACGTTAATCAAAATTAATAATAACCATGTATGAAAGAATGAAATCGAATCGAAATTATATTACCATAGAAACGCCTCTTTATTTTTAGGACTTAAATTCAACCATATTTTCATGTTTTTTTTTTAAATTAACGGTATGAAAATTTGGAAAAATATAAATAGGAATAACCATTTTAGAACAAGCAAAATTTTTTTATGAAGAGTTTGTTTTTCTCAAAATGTGAATAATATTTTTTTTCTCTTGGAAAGACAATCCGGGGACATACTGTAGATTTTTGTAGCGGAATTTTAACACTTAGTCCCTGAATTCCTCGTTTTTTCTTCATTTGCCCTTTTTATTTTCAATTAATCTATGAACTGTGAAAGTATTATTGTGATCTGCTGATTCACTCTGTATAGTACTAAAATTGGTATACCATTTATATTCTGTAACAATGTAATATTGTAAGAAAAGGGAATGGTCTAAAGAAAATAGATTCTATTTTTACTTCTTCAATGAACTAAAAAACTCAGACTTCTATATCTAACCCAAGGTGAAGGAAAGAACTCCTATAGACTTAATTTTCTAACCTTTAATCCTATTTAGGGCGTGGGACCTTCAGTTTTTCTTTTCCTCTGGGAATAGCTATTTTCGCGTGGAAAAATCCACACGTTCCTAACCGGAATCTGTTTGTTTTAGGACGCAAGTGGAGACCCTTGGAGCCAGCAACAAAATGCCAACTTCCGGTATTGCCGAGGAGGCGGCCCTTTTGGGGTAAGAAAAGCGAAAGAAATGCTCTATTTCCGTTGTGTTTTATGTGTATATTTTGTTGGTTTGATTTTTATACCTTGAGGTCACACGTATAAGAAAAACAAATGTATTTTATTCCTCTTAAGCCTCATTCAGAACCTCGAAATTAGAGGAATAATTTAGTGGTTTCAACTATACTTCGTACTTAACACAATTTCTCTTGACGGATGATAATCAAAGGCCAAAATGCCATTAGAAGCAAATTTTGAAATACTAGTGAAAAAAGTTAGAAGTTTTTTGCCTTTTTCTACCAATTGAAAATTACTACCTACTACTAATTTTGACGATCTGAATAATTACTAGGGCAACGGCCTAGCAACGTTGAAACACCGGTTCCCATTAGAACACCGAAGTTAAGCGACGTAAGGCGATACTGGTGGATGGACGGGTGACCGGTTCGAAACTCTGTATCGTGCTGTTGTCCAAGGGAAAAGTGTAAAATCTATTGATACACACTGCTCATTCACGCCGGTTCGAGGCCGGATGAGATCGGATATCTCGTGAGTAAGAGTTGATTTAGACAGTTCCTAAGTCGGTAGGCCATTGACCATTAGATTCCGCTTAAACAAAGTAGGCCCCGTCCAGATTAGCCCTGGCAGCAAAAAGGAGACGTTAACTGAAATCTTTACTTTGAATAATTACTTTTAAATTACAGGTACAAACTTCTACGCTAATTAATTGAAACAACTAATTTGTTCTACTAATTTCGAGGTTCTTAATGAATCTTTAGAGTTAAGAAAAACGAAATGGTGCTAATTAGCATATTTATTTTAGTTTTTTATTAGGTTACTTCCGAGGGGTAAACCGCAGAGGAATTATGGTGTACACTATGAAGGAATTCTACAGGAATTCCAAGACATTACGAGGAATTCCAAGGAATTCCATAGGAATTACTAGGAATTCCAATTATTTCCGTAAGAATTCCAATGAATTCCAAGGAATTTCTTAGAAATTTAGAGGAATTCCACAGGAATTAAGAGGAATTACAAGCAACTTTATAAAAAATTAACGAACATTAGTAAACCATGAATACTATAATAGGTAGTACTAAATTTAAAGAAAAACGTTTTGCAGGCGATTTTTTACTATCCGTTTTTCGTTTTAGAATCGCTTCCAAAGTTTCCCAATATCAAATATCTACAGGTTAGATAGATATTCTTTTAATTTAATATTGTACCCTCGATTATATATCTAAAATATATTCCAATAGTACGGCCGAACCACCCCCGAGAGATCTACTTATAACGTTCCCTGATTTCGCCATTTTAAAGAAACCCTCATAAGATTTTTTTGTAAAATTAATACAACTTTGGGTGCACTTCATCAATGATACCATGCGTAATCTTATGGAATTTACTGGTGATCGTATTATGACGCAACTCAAGTTTTATTAATTTCCTTTCCTATAGATACGAGTATAACTAGGTACCTATCATTTTCAAAAAATCTCGAGAAAAATTAATTTTAATAAGTAAGTTCCGACATATTTCCAGTATTTTCACCTCATGATCCCCTATTAGTCCTAAAATTTAACTAAAAAAAGTGAATCTCGTAAGAGTACTTTTTATTGTTAGATCTAGTACTTATAGAGACATTAGACATTTATAAAAATCACCAGAAAATTCATAGCGGAACTGCGAAACCGAGGTGGCAACGCTGGTTCAGACTGAAAGAGTTACCGAGTTCGTACCAAGGAATTCCAAGGAAGACCTTGAATGATTGACCTTGACCTCGAAGACCAGGAATTCCAAGGAATTCCGAAGGAATTACGAGGAATTCTGAGGAATTATTTGAGTAAAAGGAATTACGGTGTACACTTTTCCCTCTGCGGTTTACCCCTCGGTTACTTCCTTTTTATTGACAATTGCTTGTTTTAAGAGTTTGATTTTTGTTATTTGAGGTCACACGTATAAAGAAAAGAAATATGTACAAAGTCGGTATTACACTGGTCTAGTAAATTAGTTATTTATTAAGTTATATTAAGTTTAGTAAACTTAATATAACAAATAATTAATTCAAGTGTGACCACACGTTGTGGATGATATTTTTGTCAATCTGTAAGCTAATCGTTTCGTTTTAAGAGGCCACACTATTATTTACAAAAAATCTGGGTATTCTTGGTAAATCTTAAGTACACTTATTTTTGTATTATTTTTTTTAATTTTCAGTTCAATAACATATCTTGATAATATTGCAACATAGGCATAATTTAGAGAAACGAAAAGACAGAAATAAACTCGGTGGTTCGCAAAATTTAAGCAAAAAATATATATTTTTTTCAATTTTGTAAATAAAATAACAAGACTATTTTAGACGTATTTGAAAAAGGGCGAAGAGAAAATATTGTTTCTTTTATCGAGATCTACCCGTTCTAAAAATATGTCCATTTATTTAAAACTCCTCTAGATTTTTGCTTTCTGGATTCGTCATAATATTTTTTGCGTTCTTTAAACACCATTATGTTATTGTTTACACCGAGTAATTTTTGAAATAATGGTTATTTGCCTATATTTTCCGAATGTTTAAAGATCCTTTCAAAATGTAAACTCGTAAATTTTATTGTTGCTTTTAGTTGGAAATAGGAAAATCACTCAATTGATAATATCAATTGAGGGATATTTTGAAAGGAAGTGAGTTCCAGAACATCATTGACACTATCTTAAAATACTTATAAAAATATTATATTTTAAAAACTACCCAAAGCAAGCCATAATGTCATACATTTTCTGACAAACGCACTAAACCAAAAATTAGCATTCAGAACCAAAAATTTGCATTCAGCCATAACAAACCTTTTAACATATCACTATTAATTGAATTACATACTTTCAACAGTATGTAACAAGACAATGTTTCAATCTGTAATCTGTAAATTACGCTAACATGGTTAGCGAAATATTTCCGCAGAATAAAGTGTTGTTGTTGACAAGTCTATATTTTTTACTGTTAAACTAGGCTCCAACTTATACCTATTATTTTCAATTATATTTTTTTAAAATTTGCATAATGTATTGTGATTGTTCAAAATACGTACGTAGCTCTTTATACTTTTATACCCTTTATAATTGGGTATACAGGGTGTCCCAGGTTGAGCGTGCATTAGAAGTTTCTAGAGAACTACAAAATCTAGCTCCGAGATTTCTTGCATATCATAGTTTCACAACGAGATCTATCGATCAAAAATATTTTTAATATGGCGGCACTTCCGGAAATACCGGAAGTTGACAACAACTTTCTTATTTTAAATGGGTGCCCCTATTTTTTATTACATACTTAAATTATCTGTAAAATTTTATGAATTTTGATATTAAACACTTTATATCTAACATTGATCGTTTTTGAGAAAAAAAAAATATTTAAAATTTTTGAACGAAAAAAACTGCCTGTCAAAAATATGTGTATAGCCTTAATGTCAAATTTAGTGATTACCATGGCCACTGTGCCATAAAGAGAAAACATGTTGCTATCTATTTCAAAAATTAAATTGTTCGAATGTCATATAATCATGGCCACAGCTGTCATCATTTTTTTTTCAAATGGAAACCCACTTTTTTTATTTCATTAGTGAAAATGTTTTTTAATTCGTTACTTTTTGATTATACATGTTCCTATACCTAAAATAAATGGTTTTTAAGTTATTTAAGATTTAGTTTTAAATGGTATATTTTTTTTGTTTTTTTTAACCAGTAGCCTAAGCCTTTAAACGTCACGCGACGTAAAACTATATCTGGCCATGTCATATTGCCACTAACTGTCACTAAAATACGAGATATATTTTTATAAATACACTTTATAAAGTTTTACCAACAGTATTTATAATACTATACGAAATTCAAATAATTAGTTTTTTGACAGAAGGAAATACATTGTCTGATGGTTTGACACTTAATGTCAAAGGAAGCTAGCTAAAATCAAGAAAAAATTATGCTTTAAAACTAAATCTTAGATAACTTAAAAACCATTTATTTTAGGTATAGGAACATGTATAATCAAAAAGTAACGAATTAAAAAACCTTTTCACTAGTGAAATAAAAAAAGTGGGTTTCCATTTAAAAAAAAATGATTTATGATAATTTTTTAATCGTTCAATTCTATGACAGCTACGGCCAATACTATATGACATTCGAACAATTTAATTTTTGAAATAGATAGCCAAATGTCTTCTCTTTATGTCCCAGTGGCTGTGGTAATCGCTAAATTTGACGTTTAGGCTATACAACTTTTTTTGACAGGCAGTTTTTTTCCTCCAAAAATATTAAATATTTTTTTTTCTCAAAAATTGTTAATGTTAGGTATAGAGTGTTTGAGATCAAAATTCACAAAATTTTACAGAGAATTTAAGTATGTAATAAAAAATGGGGGTACCCATTTAAAATAAGAAAGTTGCTGTCAACTTCCGGTATTTCCGGAAATGCCGCCATATTGAAAATATTTTTAATCGATAGATCTCGTTGTGAAACAAGGATGTGCAAAAAATCTCCGGTCTAGATATTGTGGTTCTCCAGAAACTTCTAATGCACGCTCAGACTGGGACACCCTGTATAACACTCTTTTAAATTAAAATACATTTTAGATATCATGACCTCCATTTATCAATGCTCATCCTCGCTACATTCATACCTTAATAACATGCTACTATTTAAGGGGATGATTCTTGAACCTATAGCCTAAAAGAAAAACATTCATATGAATGTATGTCCTAAACTTGTTAACTTTTGAGATACAGGGTTGGAAAATTTTTTAAAATGGCACTTTTTTTCATAATTAATTTGACGTTATTATAGATATCTTTTTGAAATTTGATTTATGTTTTCTATGCATCAAAGTGCCTTTTTTGATGTACAAACTATTTTATTTACTTCGACCTTACGGGCGTCCTTACGGGGTTTACATTGAATATTTTGGAAGAAAATATGGTACGCCACTGGTTTCTCTTATTTTAAGAGATCTTCATTCATTTCTAAACAATTTTCCTCTCTTGATTTTTTTCGTACGACCCGTAGTTTTTGCTTAAAAAAAATTAAAATCATTTTACTTCAGGATCATATCGCTAAAAATCTGATGCGATGATTGTTGTGAGGAAATCATTTTTGCTTCGGCTGGATGGAAATTAAGACATACAACAAAAATTTTGTTTGGTTTGGTTTGGAAAAAATTGGAAGGAATTTTGTTTGTACATCAAAAAATTCGTTTTTAGGCATAGAAGACAAAGACATTTTTTAGTAAATTTTATCACCCTGTATCTCAAAAGTTAATATATTTAAAACATACATTCATATGAAGTTTTTTTCTTGAAATAGATGAATTGAAGTTTTTTTCTTGAATCGCCCCATTAAATATTAGCATGTCATTAAGGAATACCCTGTATATCTAGACAAGAGGTTCCTAAACTTTTATTTCTCGTAGACCACTTTCCAAATTTTACTGGTTTTGGTGGACCCCCGCTGCTTAATTTTTACCATATTTACAAAATTCGTCAAAAAATGTGAAGTGTAGATCTGAAAGTAGAAATTTGCGTTGTGTCGTGGACCCCTAGGGGTCTACCTGTACTACTTTGGGAATCACTGAATCTAGACACTCTATCATAGTATGTGTCATAATAGACTTAAACATATCAGTACACTTACATAGAGTTCGAAAAAACATAGTTAGAGTTCTTTAGATAATAGACATTACAATATTCACAGTCCAATTATTAAAAATCTAATTTGAAAACAGTGTAATACCGGCTAAGATTCCAGAATATATGGACGATGTCTATAACCTTTAATTTTTAACTACTAATTAAATTTCTAGTACGATGCCTTCAGATTCCATGGACGACATCGAGTTGAAAAACATCAAATTACAATTTCCCAGCGCTAGATCCATGTCAAGAGAGGATTCCAACGCTCAAGAAGAGGTGGTAGAGACTGATCGTGGAAATATTGTCGTTGCAGTGCAAGGAAATAGGAATAAGCCAGCCATATTGACTTACCACGATTTGGGATTGAATTGTAGGTATTTTTTATGTATTAGAAGTTTGAATTAACTTTACTGTGCATTTTCGTTGATAAGACAAGTCATAAAAAATACAAATGGATCTGAAACTACGGGGCAAAGGTAAGGGAAACGCAGTTTTCTAAAAAATGGCCGATTTCATTCATAAATATTCAGGTGCTTGCGGTGTTTTATGAAAATATATCAGGAATTTCTAAAATGTTTTACAGTAAAATAACACTGTCTTATTTACAACCATATATGTAATACTGACATGGCTTTAAAAAAAATTGAAAGTGTCAAATTATCTACATTTCTTCCCTCTTCCATTTCCCTCTCTCGGTTTTTCTTATTTCTCGCCTCATTTAATTAAGCAAAATCTTCTTAAAATATCTTTATTAAATACTTATCTAACATCAACAAAAATAAACAAGATTAACAATAATAATTGAAGATTTTAATACATTTATTTGTTGAAAAGTTTTGCCTGGTAAAAATGCTAGACTTCTTCAACCTAACCTAATCTACATTCTGGCGTTTTAAAAAAGCGACGAGTTTGTGATATTATGATATGTCAGTCTTTTCCTTTAATTCTAGCATTGTCCGTATCATGCTGTACGTAGCCCAAAGAGTAGATGGATTTTTCTGCCTTGCCATGTCGTCGCTAAGATATGCCATCAAAACTGTCTCCGAAACAATATTCTTAGCATTTCTTTCGGCACACCATTTTTGGTAGACTTTCAATGCTATTTCATATCGCCCCTACTTTTATCTGGAAGTAAACTGGCTTCTGCTCTTTTTGCAGCTTCTGTAAGTTCTGGTGGAGTACCAATATTAAAGTAGTCTTCATTATCAGAACTTTCCGACAACATTCTGGCTTTCTATGTTATATAAATTCGAAAAATCGAACCAGAAATTCAAAACTGTCACTTAGTTGTTTGTTTTGCTGTTGAAGCATAGACAAAGAAATAAAAAGAGACTGGCAAATCCCATGGTAAAGAGTGGGACCGCGTTCCCGTAGCGCAACTCAGAATAACAATTTTGAAACCAATTAGCAGGACCATGGCAGGACGTACGTCTTTATTGCTATCTTTCTTTATTATGTGTGCTTTATATGAAAAAGAAAGAGATAGGTATAAAACGTATCGTAAGACATTATCGCACATTCTGGCTGGCGGAAAATTTAAATTAGACATTATTAGTAGTATTCTTTCATTCTGAAACTGAACATTTTCACTTAAACTGATTTATTCCCTATACCACGTAAAGGGAACGTGGTGTAGGGAATAAATCAGTGCAAGTGAAAATTTGCAGTTTCTTTCAGAACGAAAGAATACTACTATTATAAGGGAAATTATAAAAAAAGCAAAAATTTTACTGTTTTATAAACATATTTATTTATACATAAAAATAAATAAACTTTTTATAATATAATAACAAAAAATAACAGTGTTTATTCCACCCACCTACCAATTTTAAATGCAGAAGAACTGACTGTTGCAGGAAATGATCGGCCAATTTTTTTAAAGGGCATTAAAAATCTCATTTTCGAAAAAACTGCCTAATTGCAATAACAAAGTGAATATCCAAGCCAAGAAGACTTTACGAGAATCATGATCCTGAACATTTTCAAGTTCAGTTTTAATCCTAAAACAAAAGTAAAATAGGTATATTAATAAAGTTTCTGGTTACTATAAACCAGCTATAACTACCTACCCAAAAAATGAAAAAAATTAATTGTATTAATTTGTTATGTTAAGAGAGGTTCGAAATATCTTTGACACTACTACTTCTACTTTTTTCTTAATAAGATGATAAATATAACTACTTACTTTTATTTTATCGGGTGTCTTTAACATGCCTATCAGAGAAAGGGGGCACCAATACATATAAAAAATAGATGATACTGGCTCCTGCAGCAAATAAAATGACAAATAGTATAACCTAAAATTATAAGTAACAAAATATAAATACCTATATGGAACAAAGGAATTTGTTCCCTATCCATATTCGTAAGTCAATAAAATGGAGAGTTTAGAAAAAAAAGGTAAATCACGAAAATAAAAATTAACAAACATGACGAATTGTCATGATGTTGTCATCTTGGTTGTCATGATGACGAAAACGAAAGGCGATTGTTCTAATTTCTATTTAGAAAGTACGTTTTATATGGCTGCTTCTTTCTCTCTTGTTATATTAGAATGAGATAGTGGACCCAATAGACGCAATGCGCAGATCAACATAATTAGAACGAAATTTTGCGTTCTGAGTTGCGCTAAGGGAACGTTGTCCCTCTCTTTGCCATTTAATTTGCCAGGCTCTTTTTATTTGTTTGTCTATGTGTTGAAGGTTTGCGCTATAACAACCATTGGTACCGGTAACTATAGAATATGACTATAGATATGGAAATGCCAAAACAGAAAACGAAAAATTTTCGCATATTTATTTTTTTTTTCATATAAAATACTGTCCCTATTTTTTAATTAATGATGTGGTTGTAAATAAAATAGTATACAAACCTCGGAGGAAAGTTTTCAATTATTGTCTCGAGATTTAGTTAATCTCTCGACAGTAATGAAACACTTCCCTCCTCGGTATGTAATATACTATTACTTTACTATTTATCTACATTTTTTGGGGGGGATTTCCTAAATATAGTAATACATTTTAGAAAGCGTGTACTTTTAATACACAACACAAGTTGTAAGTATAAAATACAATATAATAACACTAATCAATATTTCTACACTTTCTGGGAAGAGGTAAACCAAACCAAACCAAACCAAACTGGCCAATAGGAAAACGTTTTCAGCATGGCATGGCTAGGCCTTTTAGTGCCGTAACCATGATAATAAAAGAAATTAAAAAAATATACCGTAGGAAAATTTACGGTGAACGTTACGGTGCAGTTCTGAAAAGTTTTCTAAAAAATATACAGGGAAATTTAAAAGAAAAATAAAAATATTTGCACTTATTTAAGGCTCACCCTGTATATCTTACCAAAGGAATGTATAAAATAAACAAAACGGTGATATACGTAGTACAATAAACTTTAGAGTCATAAAGAATTGGGCGACGCTATCCTTACACTAATAATTTACCCCAGCTTTTACTGGCTCTTGCCAGAATATATTCTTAGTGTTCCGAAGTCCGTTTTTATTAAATAAATTAAGTTAATTTTAGTAATATGGTATATTTTTTCAAGTTGATTTAAGCGTCATTAACAAATAATATATTTTTGGAACATGGAAATGTTCAAAAGCAGGTTGAATAATCTCATAAAACATATATTTTTGTTTTTTTTTATGTAAACATAATCGGTCTGTATTTGTTTTATTATCTTTGCTGTTCCAAGTGATATACGATGTTATAATAGAGGATTATTGATTCTGAACGCCTACGATTAAATGGAATTAGTCATATTTTTGCAGCTTTGTTGTAAACAGCAACTTGATAGACATTTGATATACATTTCTAGCGCTAGATCCACACATGATAGACATTTCTCTTTATGTTAAGTATACACTAACTAATCTAATTAAACAATATCTTAAGAATTGATGAAGAATAATAGAAGAGATGCAATAATCAGAGGCATTTTAACAAATTTTGCCAGTCAAACAAGGCAGCTCTAATAGGTGTTCTTGCTCCAAACTGAAAGCAAGGTAGCTCCAATAACGTGCCCATATACCGTCCGTGCTGCCAAGTCTTGCTATTGGTTCTATCAGTCTCAAATTATTATGAAAGACGATTTGATGTGAAAAATTAATCATATTATTTAAACATCTTTTATTGTGATTTGGGTTTACATTAAATATTCTTTTGATACCACGTTAAAATCGAAATCCATTTCTTTTCAGACCTGTCTAATTTCCAAGCTTTCTTTAACTACATCGATATGAGAGCCCTGGTGGAAAACTTTTGCGTGTACCATGTCACTGCTCCAGGCCAAGAAGAAGGTGCTGGGATATTTCCAGAAGAGTAATTTATACTTAATTTAAATTATTTTTTTTTTAATTATAAATTATTTTTTTTAGTTATGTTTATCCTTCGATGGACGAGCTGGCTGAACAAATTAGCCAAGTGACCAGACATTTTAATTTGAAGCAGTTTATTGGATTTGGAGTGGGAGCTGGTGCGAATATTTTGTGCAGATATACGCTAAATCATCCCGAAATGGTAAGTAAAAGAGACTGATAAAACTTACATATAATATTTTTACTGTTTCGAATGTAGATGTAATAATTATTGAAACGAAAAGTTCATTTCAGATTTTTTTTTGAAAAACTTATCCGTGAGTTGTCCGTCCAGTTACCCCAAGCCTTTTATGAAACTATTACACATTTATGTATGTAAAATCTCTCTAACGAGTCAGGGAAGATTTCGATAGACGTCTTCCAAATATTGACAGAAATGACACTTTACTTATAAATTAATTAATACAGCAGATAACAGCTGTCGCTGTTTAAGCGTTTTGTTGTTGGTTAGACTTTACACAATATACTAGAATCTGTCGAACACACATATACCTATAAAAGAATATACTGCAGCCTTCCTATTGAAGCAATGAGAGGATTTATGTCCCAGTATTGAAGGAAAGAAAATCAAGTTTGTATTGTTTGGGAACATATATGTGCGTCCTTGTTTAGGAGAAGAAAGTAATATGCTTGCGCCGAATTTCTATTTTTCTATTGGTCGAATGGGGTTGAGGTCGATTATCGGTTGATTTTTGCTTTATTCAGGGATATGGATGTGGTTATCCCCTCTATATCTCTGGTTATATTTGAACGTATTTAACCTCAATTTCAAACATATAATTTGGAATGGTCCAATCAAACTGCTCGCATCATTTTCAATAGAGGAATAGAACTTTAGAATATAAAAGCATTTTCCACATATCTATCCTTCAATAGAGAACAACGGCCTACGGTCGAGTCGGCCGCTGCTGGCACGTATAGACGTAAAGAATCTTTTACGTATATAAAAAATAAAAAATATAAGAAATGCGCATGCGTACGTAAACGTTTACGTGTTTTTAGTGTGTGCCGTTGTTCTCTATTATTGGAACAAAGATGTATGCGGTACCCACAGTATATTCTTTTATATATGCATGGTTTAACAAGTCAGGTAAAATTTTGTCAGACGACATCCAAAAAAGAGAGTATATACAATTTACTTATGAATTAAAATAACAGCAAACAATATAGTAAGGAAAATTCAAATTGTGTATAGTATTTTATTAAGAGATATTAGCAAAAGAGATGTGACAAAATGACAGAAAATACAATTTACCTGTGAACTAAAATTATAGACACTTCCTCACTGTAGTGTTCTTTCGTTAGATAGTTAATCATACCTGTCTGGTCTGGGTTGTTCTTACTATGTTGGCTTCAAACCTATATTTTTTCTAGTAGGACTTCTTTTAGTATCGTCTAGAAAATATTAAGACCATTTTTCAGACCTTTTCTTAGTGGATAGTTCCAAAGAAGTTGTCTTTAAGATGCCCTAAGCTTCTTCTGTTGATTTTTTTTCTTGTCTTTTTTGGATATCGTTTTGGCTTGTCCTAGGATGATTTTTTAAACCTATGATGATTTTTTCAAGCAATACTTTATTTTATTCTTTCTCGAATTATATATTTTGTATTTTACCTAAAACGGTTCCTTGGTAGGGCCCTTCTCTGCGGCTGCAAGTGTCTATCGTGGCTCAGTTCTACAAACTTGAAAATTCACCCTCAAGGCTTTTTATATAGGTGGTTATATCCGACGGCGATATGTTACCAAGGTCTGAT
Source organism: Sitophilus oryzae (assembly GCF_002938485.1). NCBI lineage: Eukaryota > Metazoa > Arthropoda > Insecta > Coleoptera > Curculionidae > Sitophilus > Sitophilus oryzae. The sequence continues at coordinate 417,047 of NW_022146307.1, read as the reverse complement.
GAGTTTCCAAGTTCTGCGTTTGGATGTATCTGCCAAAATTATAGAATTCTTTCTGTAATTATATCTTATAGGTTCTTGAGATTGAACTTTCTTTTGCTTAGGGATCAGAAGTAAAGTAAGGTAAAGATTTTAGTTAACGTCTCCTTTTTGCTGCCAGGACTAATCTGGACGGGGCCTACTTTGTTTGAGCCTCGAACCTTCGTGAATGAGTAGTGTGTATCAATAGATTTTACACTTTTGCCTTTTTTTGGACAACAGCACGATACAGAGTTTCGAACCGGTCTCCCGTCCATCCACTAGTATCGCCTTACGTCGCTTAACTTCGGTGTTCTAATGGGAACCGGTGTTTCAACGTAGCTGGGCCGTTGCCCTTAGGTACTAGATTTTTTATTGTTTTTTAGAGTTTTATATCAAACATATGAGGTGAAATAAACATTGTTAAAAAAATGTTTTAGGTTTCCGCGCTTTGCTTGATCAATTGCGTCAGCACTCAACCAGGTTGGATCGAATGGGGCTACCAGAAACTGAACACCAGACACCTCAGATCTAAAGGCATGACCCAGGGAGTACTGGACTACCTCATGTGGCACCACTTCGGAAGGGTAATTACCTATTTTCAGTTTTACAGAATGTCTTATAATATCCTGTCGTTTTTTTTTATCAAACCTAGAATACGGAGGAACGTAATCACGACCTGGTGCAAGTATACAAATCCTACTTCGAGCGGAACGTGAATCCCACCAATCTCGCCCTGTTCATCGACAGTTACGTGAAGAGGAACGATTTGAACATTCACAGGGATCCGGACCCGAACAAACGGAACAGCTCGACGCTGAAAGTGCCCGTGATCAATATCACGGCCGCTTACAGTCCCCATGCCGACGATACCGTTACTTTCAACGGACGTCTGGACCCCACAAACTCATCGTGGATGAAGGTGAGTTTTAGGTTATTTCTAAGTAAGTTTTGGCAACGTGGTATTCTGGTATTTTAACTAATAGTGGGTCTCGCGATGGAAATTCTCCAGTGTCTCGCAAAGATATCAGTTACAGTTGTCAGATTTGAGCAGGATTTATAAACTCAGGAGTTGACGTTCAGTTGAGGTTCCATTGCAGTTCGATATCCGCGGCAGTTGAGGTTTAACATTTTTCCATTTATAAACTGTCAGTTTCGGTCGTAGGTTAGATTTGGAATTGTGAAAATTTCGAACTTTTTTCTTTCGATTTAAAAATATTGTTGATATTTTTCAAAGTTCAAACCAAGGATATATAGAAGAAGGATATTCAACTCCCTATAGCGGGCTATGTAGGAAAATATGCCGTATTTTGTCGAGGAAGACGATTTCGTCACGACCAATGAGCGTCGAGTATTTGAAATTGAAAACATATAAATTGACGGTAACCTATGTTTTTTGACTCATTTCACTGACAGATGTGATGAGATTATTATTGTAATTTATAGATCCAAACGTTTTTGAAAAAAAATAATGTATTTTAAAGTTATTTCCTAGAGTTTGGTTTGGCCTTCTATATTTTGGTATTTGTCTACTAATAAATAATATCTTATTTTGTATTTCGATGTATGGAAATCCGCAAGTTTTGTATCTGAAGCCGCAAAGAAATTTCGCTCTATAGTGAGAAAAATGTTATTATATCTTTTTAGACGTGTAGAATTACAAAATTTCTTATTTCAGATGTTCTAAATGTGAGTGCATGTCAAAAATTTAAATATATACTTGAAATATTATTTCAAGTTATATGCTTTGACATTTTTTGGAAGTAAACAAATATTGAAGAAAGTGTTGTGCCTTCACAGAATTTAAATTGGCATTAGGAATAGATTTCCTTGATTTAGTAATAATATTGCTCATAGAAATTGATAATGTGAAGAATAACAATACAGGAACATAGAATAACAAGAAAGAAATTCTAGCAGCAAGTTAGGTTATGAGATAAATTTTATTTATATAGTTTGTTTAAAGAGTTTAGTTTGAAAAAGTTAAAACAATTATTTTTGTCCAGGTCATATTTTGATAACTGTTGTTAATTGATAACATATTACAGGGACACAAAGTAAAAAAGACAAAACATTTAGACCCTTTGAAAGAGAAATGTTTGCAATGGATATTAATAAATTCTAGCCAATTTGTATGATGTACAATGCAGGCAATATTTCTGCCTCCTAACGCACTATTCGCGTAAAAGAAGATGTGGGTATTGTAGTTATACTACCTAGGTAGTTAATGATACATGGAATATATTTCTATATTATTGCAATAATGATGTCTTTATGTTGTATTTTTTTTAGAAAAAGATTTATTATTAGTTGGCTAGTGTGTTAGTAGGATAGCCATTGGTAGTTATAAAGTATGAAGTCGTCAGGTATTAATAATGGAATTGATCAAAGCTTATATATTTATTGTGATATTTATATTGTGAATTTAAGTAGTTAGAGTTTTTAGTTTGTTTAATAAACGAATTAATGTGCTTATTGTGTATCTAATTAAAAGAACAATGAAAAGTTGAATACCATAGGGGTACGTATGTTATACAAAGAATTTGCATCAACATTTTTTTGGTTATATACTTGTACTGATATTTGTTTCTTGAACTAAAGAATTATACAGTACCTACTACACAATATAATAATCTGCAGCTACATAGGTAGGTAGCTGTTGGTAATTAAATTTTTTATCTAATATAATATCTAACATCAGAAATATTGTTAATTATCAACTATAAACAACTAAGAACTAGAATTATCAACTATAAACACAATATAATATACTGTATCTTAAGCAATATGTAATTATTTAACAATTATTTTTTTTGGGAAATAAAAACTGGTACTAAATTCTTTTTGACTATTTAATTTCTAAGTCACAAATAATGGTGGACAAATAGCAAGAAAATTATACAAGTAAAACATAATTTTAACTTATTTCTCTAATGGAATTTTGGTATTGATCTACTTAGTAGGATATGCAGTTTATCATATTTTTGAATATTTATATTCAATATTGTTCAGGAACAGCCCAATTACTCTGAAAAAAAAATATATGGTCAAATTCTTTGAAAAGAAACTTTTAAAATCAGTAATGATAAAAAAATATATAATTGTTGTATAGCAGAACCAGGGGACACAGAATTAGGGGAATTAACAATAGATTATTAAAAACTGCCTTCTCTTAAAAAAGTAGTATTATATGCACTTAGAAAGACTATAAAGGATATAAGTACGCATAGAAAGAAAGTAAGTATCTATACTACTGATATATATATAACTATATATGAATACGATACCTACAGTATACAATATTACTAGTATAAAAATAACAGCAGAGTCGGCACACTTTAAAATAAAAAAGCAGCATAATATTCAGGTATGTATCTAAGTAAAATTTTCTCAAAAATATTAGAATATGAAATAAATTGATAAAAAAAAATAATCAATATTGGCACTTGAAATTTTAATTTCTTATGTCCTTAAATTATTTATATCGTGTTATACATAATACTTACATAAATATTCAATTTAAAAATAGATCAGCACTTGAACGAGTGAATATAAAATAGTATATTATCAATTTCTATGAGCAATATCATTACTAAATCAAGGAAATCTATTCCTAATGCCAATTTAAATTCTGTGAAGGCACAACACTTTCTTCAATATTTGTTTACTTCCAAACAATGTCAAAGCATGTAACTTGAAATAATATTTCAAGTATATATTTTAATTTTTGACATTAAGCACTCACATTTAGAACATCTGAAATAAGAAATTTTGTAATTCTACACGTCTAAAAAGATATAATAACATTTTTCTCACTACAGAGCGAAATTTCTTTGCGGCTTCAGATACAAAACTTGCGAATTTCCATACATCGAAATACAAAATAAGATATTATTTATTAGTAGACAAATACCAGAATATAGAAGGCCAAACCAAACCTCTAGGAAATAACTTTAAAATAAATTATTTATTCAAAAAACGTTTGGGTTTTGGATCTATAAATTACAATAACAATCTCATCACATTTGTCAGTGAAATGAGTCAAAAAACATAGGTTACCGTCAATTTATATGTTTTCAATTTCAAATACTCGACGCCCATTGGTCGTGACGAAATCGTCTTCCTCGACAAAATACGGCACGTTTTTTTTTGGCCAGTCGAATATCCTTATTCTATATATCCTTGGTTCAAACATAATAATCCAGCATTGCGCAAAATATAAACATTACAAAAACAGAAATAATGAAACAACAATAAGGATGATTTTCCAGTGCATCGCTTTTCTGTGCTTCACGTGATCGACAGGTCCTTAGTATTGGCTGCAGTTCCAACTGCCGACTGAGTGCTGCTAGAAATTTTCGAGCGAATTCCTTCAACGCAACGGAGTCTTAAAAAACCTTCATATTCCTTCAACTTCACAAAAATTCTAGATCTTGTGAAAAATTACCAAATTTCCTGTATTTTACCTATTTTATAATTAGGAGAAAATTTTTAAAAACTTATTTCTGGTAATTTTTGGATACCGATGTTTTTTTTATATAAACTTCTTATTAAAAAAATAACACGATCAAAAATGCTATGATATATACTCCATAACAGTATTAAAAAGTATATTTCAAAAAATGCATTGCTTACAGTGATTGCTTCAACAGAGAATAATTAATCGTACAAGACGCCATAATCAGGGGACTTATTAGATGTATGTTTTCCGTTTGCCTATTTCTTTCTTCTCAACATCAATTTCAAATTGCGGTTCTTTTACAGCAATACATCATTGTGCAAAACTGCCAGAAGTCCTCATATCCTTCAGCCCTTCAATCGACGAAATTTCACTATAAATTCCTTCATATTGAAGGAAATCCTTCAATTCTGGCAACACTGTGCCGACTTAAATTTTGACCATATCTGAACTCCCCTGAACATAAAACGAACTACCAACTGTTCGACCAACCGACTTTATAAATGCGCACATTCATTTCATAGTGTTGAACATTTTGAACGTCAACTGAACCTCAGCTGCCGAGTTTATAAATCCAGCTATGGAATTGCCCAACATTTCGAACGTTTTTCTTTGGATTTAAAAATACTTTTTGACATTTTTATAAGTTCAGACATATGGCGCTTACTCATTGGCCCAACTTAAACAATGTCTATCTCGAAACTAAGTGAGCATAAAACGAATTGTCAACTTTTGGATGAACTGTCTTTATAATGCCTAATAATAATATACTAATCTATCTATATAATAATTTTTTTATACAGGGTTTTTCAAAAAACATATTAGCTACAGGGTGTTAAAATCTTAATATTTTTTCGATTTATTATAATTTTCTTCCAAATACTTTTAGCGATTTCAATGAAATTTTGAGGGTAAAAGTTACTACAAATGCGACATATTTTAAAGCTAAAAAAGTGTCGACATATTCACCAGGGACGTGCATATGGGTTATCACTGGAATATTTTTCTAAAAAAAGCATGTACGCCACTGACTTTTTTTTCTCTTGTTAGCGAAATAGTGTAAGCAATTTAATGCCGATTAAAAGTTGTCTCGATATTTTGTCGATTTCAGCCTCCTTGATGAGATAAACGCAATTTTATTAATTTGCCTTGATCCAAGTCTAATAAAGCCTTTAAAAAATTTTAATATCATTAACTTGCGAAAGTTTTAAATAGATACTCATCGATTTTTTACCAAAAAATATAACAAAAAGTTCCTATAAACTAGTAATGGGCAAAACTGTTATTTTTAGATAACAGTTGAAACTGTTATAGTTATTTATAAAAAACAGCTTAAAATAACAGCTTAAAAATAACAGGTTTCTTTATTTTACTGCTAAATATCTGAAAGTATGAGGCGGTCACCGCCAGGCGTATTAACGCAGTTGCAAGTTGCAACAATGACGTGCTCGGTGGTAATATTTCCAGGGTGTCAAAACATTTCTAAATATCGATTGTTACCTAAAATACCTCTCTAAAAACGGTGGTTGTTTACAAATAAGCGCTGTTGTTTACAAATTGCGATATAAAAAAAGCCAAAATTCCGCCACCCGTCTATACCTAAACATTCCGATCTACCTACGCCCTGCCGCTCGATCCGCGTAGATCCTGAATTGAGTAGCAGTGTACAGGGTGCATCTTACTCGACGGGCGAGAAGCTCTTAGTTATGATTTTACCATTTGCGGTCAAAAAATAACAATATAAGAAAATGTGTAGTATATTCTTCATAAGTAAACCAACTACACACTAGAGTTCGAATTTATTTTACACTTAAACTAGCGTGTACCCGCGACTTCGTTCGTGTCGAATTAATAATTTCTAATGGTGATGATAAAGCAAAACAAGAATTTCCATTAACATACAGACTGGATAAAATTTTCTCACGTGTGCCAAAAATAAGCTTTAAACGTCAAGCAGTTTAAACAGAATCGTGGTTAATCAATTACTCAGCTTTTTGGAACACCCTGTATGCTTTTTGAAAAAATGTCAACATATGTAAAAAAACAAAATAAATTATGCGTGTCCAGGCGTTTTCCCGAAAGACTAACCGTTTTTTAAATAACAAATATTGTAATATTTGAGGGCGTTTTTCACCCTGTTGGAATTTGAGATTCGAGAAACCCCTCCTTATCGAACCTCAACCCCAGTCAATCCGTTTGCCAAAAATCAGCTTTAATTTAAACGTCAAGCAGTTTAAGCAGAATAGTGATTACTCAATGGTCATATTTTATGAAACACCCTGTATATATTTTTTAAAATCTGAATATATGTAAAACAACATAATAAAATATACGTGTTTTAAGAGTTTTTCCGAAAAACTCACCGGTTTTAAATAAAAAATATTCTAATATTTGAGGGTAGTTTCACCCCTTAGAATTCGAGTTTCGAAAAATCCCTTCTTATCGAACCTCTACACCCTAAAGTCAATCCGTTTTCCAAAAATCAGCTTTTTACGTCAAGGGCTTTAAGCAGGATCGTGATTAATCAATCACCAGATTTTTCAAAACACCCTGTATACATTTTTAAAAAATCTTAAAATATTATTCTGAAAATTTTTCAGAATAAATAAATACCTAAATATTGAAACTTAATATTAAGTACTGAAACATACAGCGCCATAATATCTCGACCTCCGCCCGTTATGCTCGTAACAGGTTGAAAAACAATGTACTATCTAAAATAACTGATGCGTTATTCTCCAAACTGTTTCGAACCTCCATCGACAATCGACCGATGCAGCAGCGTTCCTTTCCCACTCCGATTATCTCGACCACCGCCCTGTTATGCTCATAACAGGTTGAAAAACAACGTATCTAAAATGACTGCTTCTCCAACCCGTTGCGAGCCTCCATCGACAATCGACCGATGCAGCAGCTTTCCTTTCCCACTCCTGTTATCTCGATCGCCAGGCGTTATGCCCGCAATTGTTTCAAAAAACCTGCTTCTTTTATATCCTATTATTTTTAAGCGGTATCGACCGAAGCAGCTACGTTCGCCGAAGCGCATTCCCCACTCCGTTGTCCGTTGTCTCGCCGCCTGTATCGATGGTTGACGAAATAACATGTTTTCCATCCATACTAGTTGTTTTTTGGAATTGCTTCGAGCAGCATAGAATTTCGTGACGGTGCAGAGCGCCGACTTCGTTTAGAGCGGCCGATCTCTACCTGTCGTTATTTTATATCTGTTATTTTTTAGAAGTAGTAACGGTTGCGTTATGTTATTTATAAATAATTGTTATAAAATAACAGATAGTTAAATAACAACCCATCACTACTATAAACATGGGTATGGAAATGCATAGTTTTAGAGTTACAGGATGTTAAAATTTTTAAAATTAGTTTTTTTGTAATTATCTTAAATACCATAATTTTTCTATTTGAAATGGCTGTAGGTTGGATTAATAGTAGTAAAAACTAATAAATAATTAATAAATTAGATAAAATATATAATTTATTAATTTTATTTCTATTTTAATTTTATTAATTATGATTAATAAAATTGCGTTTATCTCATCAAGGAGGCCGAATTTGACAAAATATCAAGAGATAACTTTTAATTGGCATTAAACGGCATTCACAATTTTGATGTCAAAAGAGAAAAGTCAGTGGCGTACATGTTTCTTTTTGAAAAATATTCCAGTGATAACCCATATGTACGTCCCTGATGAATGTATCGACACTGTTTTAGCATTAAAATATGAGGCTCTTATAGTAACATTTACCCTCAATATTTAAAAAAGTACTTATAATAAATCGAAATCGGTAAATTATAATAAATCGAAAAAATATTAAGACTTTAACACCCTGTAGCTACGAAACAAAGCAGAATCGGATCTATGTTGATATGAAAAATAAATATTATTTTTACGTGAGGAATCTCCCCACGAGAGATGGCAGATGTTTTTTGAAACACCCTGTATATTTATTAATTTTATTGACAAGACATCGATCAAAATCGTGTCAAAATTTTCTTTTAGTAATTGTCATTGTCATTATTTGATTTTGGGGTTAATTTTATTGTCAGACATTGATCAAAGTGAAAATTCAAAATCTCGATTATCGATTGTTGCTGTCAAATTTACGTTCCTATATTATTGATTGAGCGAAACTTTGCGCTCAATCAATGATATAGGAACGTAGTTAAAATTTTCTATACAATATGAACTGATCTTAGACACACCCTAAAACTCATATTTGACAAATAATGATGACGTAACGTTGAACGATGGCCGAACAGTCTTTATGGTATTATTTTTGCTGTTGATTTTATAATACCTAGTTAGTTAAAAAGCCTAAAGGCGGGCGGCCACTGCGAGCGTAACTAAACTAAGCCAAGCGAAGATAAGATTTGTAAAAATCAGCTCCCATACTTTTAAATGAATCAGCGGCCACTTGAGCGAAACTAAACGAAAATATTTGAACGAAGATTCAAATCGTAATTTAGTTTCGCTCGTTTTAGTTTGTGACAGGTTCCAGCGATTTTTCGCAGCGATTAGTATGATAGCTCAGACACAAACGCAGCTAACTTAGCTGACTACTAAGCAAAAATCGTTCCCAGTGGCCGATGAAACTTATTTTCGTTTAGTTACCGTTTCCTTCTATATTCTTAGCTTAGTTTAGTTTCGCTTGCAGTGGCCGCCTGCCTTAATAACTTGGAGACTGCTGAACCTTCCTTCTTTATTTCCCATCTCGTTTTGATTAATCTCACGTTATTATTGCAAACGAATTTAAATATCGTCAAAAGTAAATCATATTATACCTTTTTTTATTTGTTATATTTAATATTTTTAAATTTGTCTCTAGATATCGGACTGCGGAATGGTTCTAGAAGAACAGCCCGGCAAAGTGAGCGAAGCCTTCAGACTGTTCTTGCAAGGCGAAGGTTATGGTAAGTAAGCTTGGTCGAAAGTCCACAGAAGAATTTTTTTGTACTTGCTCCATTGGGGATGAAAAAACACGCGACAATAATATCATTTCGAGCGATTTTTACTCCCGACTGGATTCACCTTTTTTAAAGCTTATCTCTCATAAGGTGTTATTGTTAAGGCTAAAATTAAGTGGTAGCTCAAATAATGTTAAAACCGGTTTTTTGACTCATGAGTGTTATTTCGGTGATATTTCTATAAATAACTTATATTAGTTTTGGTTCAAAAATAAACATGTTTTTTTTTATTTTTATTCAAACCATGTGCTTTTTATGGTTTAAGACAGTTTTTAAATATGACTTAGCCCAAAGTTTGCATGAACGTTTCCAATGAGCAAAATTTATAGAGTAAACTTTGTTCTAAGAACATATTTAAAAGCTATTCTCTAAAGTCTGTAGGAAAGACCTAGTGTCTCTAGGATCGATCAATTTTATAAGACTTACAGGAGGTTGTTACGAAGTTCTATCAGGAACTATTTTGCATCGGTTTTACAGCATTTTGGTTCTATAAGCAAGGTTACTCTAAAATTATGTTACTTTACACTCTTATAAGGCAACATTAGCACTTATAGATGCCCGATTATTAAGTTTTATGAACATTCTTACAATAAATGTAAAAAATCATTCAGTGTCTGAAAGCAAAACTGTCTCATGTGATAAACAAATCAGTGTTCTAAATACCACTATAAAACAATAATGGAATATAAAAGTTCTATAAGTCTAAATTGATAGAACTATTTTGCTAGCTTGGTATCTTTAATACTAGCCAAATATCGTTGTTTAATTTATATCGAACACCCTGTACATTTTGCGAGCATCAGATGCAAAATTTAATCTATCAAATTGTTTGACACCATTTTTAGATAAAGCCTGTCCAACGAATCAATCTCAAAAATAATAGAAAATTCAGTTTAACTGTGAAATAAAATGACAGACAGCAATTGTCGCTGTCATTTATCATCTCATTGGACAGGATCTCTTACGGTTTTTTTTTATTTTAGTATTTTTATATTTCAACCTTTATTTATTCCAATACAAGGATAGAGTTATCTTTATTAATATGGAATCTTGACATACAGGGTGTTCTGTTAAAAAATACAGGTGACAGTTAGGTGACAAATTTTGATATCTTGTCACCTAACTCAACTGTTTGCATATATGTAAAGAGTTTTTTGTAATTTGTCTTCATCACAGCTGTCTCGTCATATAGTCAAATGATTCATATTTGTTGCGAAGTTTTTGGCACACCCTGTACAATGTAATATCTTCTTAGATAATCTTTTATTATTTAAAGACGTAATTCATTTGTTCCAAATAAAATTGAGTCAAAGAATCGGTGATTTTCCGATTAAAAAAAATTAACAAATTATATTTACTGTTAAACATAATGATAACGACGTTGCCACTAAGAATAATAATACTTTTAAGATATACCTATATAATAATAAAGCTTTAAATACCACGCTCAAGAAACACCGCTTCTAGCGTGTATTAGAGGATCTTAGTTTCTTTTTAGGCCTTTTTGGAAATCAATTTTTTATAGTCGTAAAATACGAGGGGTATTCCCCTTTAATTCATAATTACTCAAATGGTACGAGGGGTATTTTAAACGTAATATTTTGAATCAGTTTCTTTAAAAGGGCCTTTCATTAAGTCGTTTGATATGTCAGCGACTCGAGAATATTTAGTCTTTTAAAAGTAGTTAGAATTATTATTGAATATACACGAATATACACTGAGTTTTATTTTATTTTTTCAAATGATTGCGTTATGGCTGGACAATGTGCGCGAATGGTATGTATATTGTTCACATTGTAATTTATTTATTTTCTTGGTTTGTGTTGTTTCGAATGTTTTATTTTTTATTTACTTTTTGATTATCCAGCGGCTTCTGTTAAAATTTATCCCAAGATCGAGCCGGTCCTGGAGCGATATTGAAAATTTTATTAACGATATTTGAAATTATTTAATCTGTGCCAAAATATTTGAAATGTATTATCAAAGTGTGTTATGAAAGGACGTTTCTATAGCTGAAAGTGTATTTGTTGCTATAGTTTGTCTAAAGTATTGTTATTTTATTTATTTTTTAGTAGTTTCTATGAAAACAATTAGTATAATGTTTATTATATATATATTATATATAATATATTTTATAGTATATTGTATACGTTTTGTCATTGAAATGATGTCATTATTTGATTGTATAAAGTGTAACGTAAATACAATCGCCTGCCCCTGTATCCTTTAGAACCAGCCGCCACTGATAATTATTATTAAAATAGAAATGTTTTTGGTTAAAACTGTATTATAAGTTATCCAACATATAGATCATACCAAATAAACTTCTAGTCACGTGGTTTTACATGACCGGCACAGCGTTGCCGACTTATACATATTTTCTTTTAATCAAAATATTTTAAGAAACAAAAATGAATTAATTATAAATATAAGGGTGGTCCGAACTGTATTCCGGAAACTTCGGCAGCATATTCTGCAGATAAAAATAAGTAAAAAAGTACCTATAAATGTATGCCCTAAAATGCTTAATTTCGGAGATACAGGGTGTAGAAGTTTCATTTTTTTTTCGATTTTTTCCAAATAAATTCTGAAGTAACTTCAACATTTGGATGAAAATTGGTGTCTGGTAGTTTTTGGACATGAGAAATTTGATTTTGATGTCAATATGACTCCTATTTGTACAGGGCGCCATTTACATGTGTTTAACTGTTTTGGAGGGTAATAACTTTTCGTCCGTACCTGTATAAAACTACTGAGTGAAAAAATATTCATTTCTGTGATTTTTTACGTAAAAAATGCCTCTTGGTATAAGTCGCTACGACCAACCGTTCTCAAGATATTTAGAATGGAAATAATCAATACATGTCATTATTGACAAAAAATAGGCATGTTGAGTAGACAGATATTTGACTGAAATGATAAATTTGGGAACTTTTTATTTTTTTTAAATTAATCTTAAATTTTTCTGAGAAAAAATGATGATAAAGAACTTTTAGCACAAAAACATTTCAAATTTATGATTTCAGCCTAATAACTATTTAGTCAACATGCTTAATTTATGACAAAGATGACAGGTTTTGATAATTTCGATTCGAAATATCTCGAGAACCATTACTCGTAGCGATTTTTACTAAGAGACATTTTTTACATAAAAAACATTGTAAATACACATTTTTTTACTCAGTTGTTTTATACAGGTACGGACGAAAAGTTATTACTCTTCAAAACAGTTAAAAATATGTAGGTGGCGCCCTCTACAAGTAGGAGTGCTATTGACATGAAAATCAAATTTGTCGTGTCAAAAAACTCCCAGACACCAATTTTCATCCAAATATTTACATTACTTCAGAAATTATTTGGAAAAAATCGAAATGATGAATGAGTTTTTTGCGACGGCTGTTAAGCTGGTTCGGCATCTTGTACAATTCGCACTAAAAGCGGTTCTAAAGTGAACACTTTTCGGCTGCAAGGTCTGCTAGTAAAAAAATTTTAACTTAAGTATCGCCAACACAATTCACTTAAACCAAAAACTCGTAATCGAAGGGTGTCTCACTGTTAGAATTACATGTACATTTTTTTGGCAGTTCCTGGCAGTCGCTGGCATCAGTCTTAGGGCAGTTGACTATACTTTAGATCGATATAGGCTCTAGATCGAGCCATACTTATACTATAGCAGATCGGCTGTCCCAAGGAGAAACACAGTATATTTATGCATTTTTTGTAAATATCATTTTTATATACTTCATTTGTATATACTTGGTGATTATCTATCTATTACAATCGTAAACATTTAGATTTACAGCAAAATAACGAAGATACAGACTAAAAAAAAACAGTATCTTATGTGATCGGTATAACAAAGCAACTTTAATTTCTCATAAAAACATTTTTATCATATACTGCGTTTTTTCTTGGGATAGCCGAGATATGGGCAGTCTTCTTCGCAGTCATTGGTAGTCGTTTGGCAGTAAAATTATATTTTGGCAGTACATTTAAATTCTTTACCCAAGTGAGGTACCCCTCGCACGTAATAAAAAACTAAAATGTCAAAACGAATGACCGGAAATTAATAAATAAATGTGGCAACTTGACATTTTTTACAGCAGTGCTACCACCTGAAGCGGGAAATTTAAATTCCAGTTAGTCAGACTGGCGCCGAATATGTTCATGGTTGGCAACAATAAATTTTATAATCGCGCCCTTGATGATGTAACTAAAAGTTTATTTGGTATCACTTATATTATTATGTGCGAAGTAGTTGATTTACCGATGATTGTTGTGCCGTAAATTAAAAAAATGTCACATTGGCATTTAGAATTACTTGATTGGCAAAGATCACTGTGACGTCGTTCTTTTCACTCGTATGATACTTGCAGCTTAGTTATTAGAGTAATTTGATTTATAAAAGTACAGTTTTTTAAGTCTTTTAAATTATTCTAGACAAACTATAGCAGATACCTTAAAGCTACTGTATGATTAAAATTAAGTAATTTTAAGTGTTACGATATTGTATTTTGAATCTGGCATTGCTTATTTTTATTTATTTTAATTATACGGTCCAGAAAATGTCCTTTTATATGCTTGATACTCAGTAATGAACAAAAGTACATAGACAGTAATATTTTGTATTATTTCTGATGAAATAATACTAATCTTATTATATTTTATAGTAAATATTTTTTATATATCAAACACAAACGGCAAAAAGTTAATTTTGATCAATTTTGCTCAACAAATTCTATGCACTTCGTGAATATTGTACCTGAATCAAAGAAATGTTTTAATTATATTGAAGTCTTATATACTTATGTACAATACTGAATGTAGCTTTTATGTTGATATAATTATTCATACATATTAGAATTATTGTGCCAATTGTAATGTAATAATCCAAAAAAATAAAACATATATTTTATCTTGTAGCGGATGTATATTTTAGTGCCTTTTGTGGTGGCTCAAAAGATAGTGTTTGTGGAATGACAAAGAAAACCATATTGAAACAGAGAATATCTTGTTTTTATTAATATTTAACTGAAAATTAAGTAGAGATTTAGAGAATGATGGTTTCAAAAATCTAGTAAACTTCAAATCGACTTTAAAACAACCTTTTTCATTGGTATTTCTTGTATTTTTTCGATATCTTCTCATCCAATTAGTTTTTTACATTTTTAAAAAGTATTATTATTAGCTTAATTTTATACCGTGATATTTGTCACAAAACACACATGTATTTTTTTGAGCGTGCTGAACTGATTCTGTAGTATTGTGTCTGTAGTATAGAGTATCAACAATGAATGAAGTAGTTGGCAATACTGTGCTGGATGGATTTTAGCATTAGTGATTGGTACTGAAGCTAAAACAAATAATTGATCAAACATTTTTAACAAATTATGTCAATTCATTGACGTCAATTTTTATGGCTTTTCAAGTTTTGATTTTGTTGTTTCGACATGTTTTTCATTGTAAAAATACTATCTTTCAATATAACTATAGTGTTTAACAGCAGAGGTTAGTTCTCCATCTCTGATATTAGTCGTATCAAAGTTTATGGCATGAATGGTTGTTGTCTCGATGCACTCAGCAATGAGATATTCTGGTGTTTTCCCATTTTCTCCACAGAATCTGCGCTCGCCGTTGTTTTTAGCTTCAATCTACTGAGGTATTCATTGAGGAGACTGTTAAAAACCCCGTGACAAC
Organism: Sitophilus oryzae; assembly: GCF_002938485.1. NCBI lineage: Eukaryota > Metazoa > Arthropoda > Insecta > Coleoptera > Curculionidae > Sitophilus > Sitophilus oryzae. Next base: position 401,895 of record NW_022146307.1, on the reverse strand, counting down.
CCGAAGATTGTTCTTACTTAAATCTAAGAAAAAAATTTGATTTTTCTCGGTCGTAGGTTAGGTTGCTGGGGTTTAGGATCATATTGGATCCCTCACTCGGAGGCCTTGGGTCCATTACGATACCCCTGTATTATTGTACCAAACACTCCTCTCATTCTTTCTTTGCGTTAAAGTACTTCCAGCTCTTTGCAAAGTTCCCGATGTCGCTGATGTTGGCTCCTGCTGCTTTTTCTAGTCCTTCCAAAAAACCTTGCCCTAAAGTTTTAAAGCGTCGGTATTCCAGTACTGGACAGTGGCACAGCAGGTGCTCTATGGATCTTCTTCCTCCTCCGCATTCTCTGCAGTAGTCATCTTTGTAAATCTTCCATCTCACGAGGTTTACCCCCGTGGTTCCAGTGATGACACCTACAATTATGCGTACTAGAGTCTTTTTGCGCTCTAGTAGTTGTTTTGTTTTTTTTTCTATCTACCACTGGCCACAGTCTTCGAGCTGTAGTGCAGTCCTCACGGTCTTGCCATGTCTCTTGCTGCTTGGCTTCGATGGTAGTTTCTTTCTAGTGGTAGCTTCCTTCCATGTGTTGATCGCCACAAGTGGTGGGTCATGCGAGTCTGTCTGCTTCTTGGTTGCCCACCACATTGCTTTGGCCTGGCACCCAGGACAGAGTAGCCCCGCCTTAACCCAGCTAGAACAGTGCTTCTCGGCAGTCCATTACAGTTTTCGATCTCATTGATTGCATAGCGATGCTTCTTAAAGCGCCCAAGCTGTGAGAGTGTATCAGGATATTTTCTATTGGTCTATCAACGACTTTCCATCGTATACAACTGGCGGCTTCCTTTATGGCGTAAACCGGTTTCGGTAAACGTTCTCGGTCGTAATTACGGAGAAACTTCTTTGAGTATCTTAGACCGTTGCAAGATTCCCACTTCAGGTTAGCAATGGATCTTGCAAGTTCTTGAGTTCCGTTTAATTGACTTCCAATTGGAAAACAGAACGGTTCTGGTCCGGTTATTGGAGTATTCGCTCCATTTCTATCTATAAATACTTACATAGTCACAATGCGATACTTTCAAAATTTTAAAGTCAGTAACGTCAACATTAGATATATAGTTTAAAATAATATATTTTAATTTGGAGTCACCTTTTTGGATAATTCTTTGTACAATGACGTGAATAGTGTAAATTAAGTGTTAAGAAAAACTTAATAATTGAAATTATATGGCTAACTATAATCATATGTTTAATGTCATTCGACAAATTACTGTATATTTTAACGCCACCTATACACAAAACTCAGTAAACCATATATACATTTTTTTATCATTAATTTTATTTATTTATTTTATTTTTTGCATAGTACTATATTAACGTTCTCTTTGTTTTCATTTTTCGTTTAATCAAAGATAGCGTTATAATATGGTATATAATTATTATTTTAAGGTTTATTTATTTTTCTTGCATCTCTGTAACGACAAAGCTGTCAATTTGTTTTCTTTTAGCGGTGCACGTGAGGCGACGATCTAGCTGTATGAGTGTGAGTTCGTTAGGGTCTCGAAAATAAATCATCCTAGGCTTTAAGGTCACCTTAGGTTAAGGTCGTTAGTACGGACCTTTGCGTTATCCCTTCTCATGTAAGTTTAGTGCGATCATGGCACGTTCGATTTGATTATACTAACATACTAACAAACATTTTCAATTTTAAAATTGCACATAAAATTACTACATAATTGTAAAATAAAGTAAAGTTATTTTAAGGTAATGAAATCGGTCTAAATCAGAGATATGAAGATAGGGAGAATGCGCATCCAAAAATATTCTTATGCCGTGTTGGCAGCTGGCAGCCATGTTTTGGTCTTCCTACCTTTATATCCTTGGTCTAGCTTCAAACAACTCTAAATTTAGAAATATACAAATAATAATAATATAATGAAAAAAATTGTTTTTATTGGGACCCGTTTTATAAATAAACATTCAAAGAAATTACAGAATTTTTTCATAGGTATGGTTTTAACACAAATGAAAACAGTATGTTTTTGAATAGATTTTTTGCTTTTTAATTTGAGTTACACTGTACCTATTTTGTTCCTTATTATTTTTTGTTATTATGGCAGCATGTAGTTAGTTTACCTTTTTTTAATGCACAAAACACAACTAACCTTAAATTTAAGAAACAAAAATCTTGGATTTTTCTTTTATATTGTAAGTTTAGGGATTATGAGGCAATCATAATTTACCAAAAAGAAAAAATCAAGTTTTTATATACAAGCTTAATCTGTCCAACGACAGCAGCAACGATTTTAACAGACATACTAAAAATGTCAGAAGAAAGTTGTTTTTGAATCAAATTAACAGGCAACTGTCACTGTTAGAATTATATCGTTGGGCAGACTACAAGGTTATATTAAACAGGTTGTTAGCGATGTGTTAGTTGGTGCGATTATATCAGCTAGGGGGACATTTAAAATAACTATTAACAAAAGGTTTAATAATAATAACAGTTACACAAGTTAAATTCTTCTATACAATCTTTATTTTTCTCTAATTTTGCTGAAATTTAACATTTTTAAGCAATACTTGTATTCGAAAAAAAAAATAGTTTTAGTTTTTTACTATGTTAAAATATCGAAACCTAGTTGAAATAATTTATTATACATATGCATCACTCAGCAAAAACAATACTGAACATTATAGGTTGTTGTAGGTAGGAATGATCTCTATTTCTAAGGAAAATTTTATAAATAATTTTAAAAGAATATCTGGTTCATTAATTATAATACATTAAGTAGACTAAATGTAAGATAAATATAGTATGTCCACTAAAACTGCCCTATAATACACTTAATACACGGAAAACAATATAAAATTATTTGTAAACAAGCTGAAATCTGCTGGGTACAACACGATGATACGGCGGCTAATGTTGCGCAATACGGCGGCTAATGTTGCGAAGCAACCTGTTTAATTTATTAATCTTGGGACTATACCAACTAATTTCCAGTTATGTCAGATACCAAACTATGGTTTCACAAAAAGGCAGCTCAGATTTGTGAAAACCGCAAAGTTCTCACAAATCTTTACTAATACGTGAGATATCCCTCATTTACAACCAAATGGGACACATTACATTAAGGTGTGTACCAACAAAGTTTTTAGTTTTTGTGTTTGCAACTTTTCAGGAAATTACCAGCTCAAGCCATAATTAAAAAAATCTGAAATGTTAAGCTGAGTCTCCACTAAAATCGTAAATAAATTTTGGGAACATTGTGTTTATCTTTTGCGGTAAACGTCAAATATTGTTAGCAGATATGGGGACAGACAACAGCATTTTACTGATTTGGATGTCTGTTTTACTTATCGCTTATTTGTTCTGCTTTTGCCATCTGTTAGTGTTTTTGCTATCAGTTCTTTTTATTTCATAATCTTTTATGAAATAGCCAAAACAGTAAAAGAGATAAATATAAAAGGTAAGGCAATAAAAGCTGTAAAATAGACAGCAAAATCAGTAAAATGCTGTTGTTGACATTTAAGCTTCATTCAGAACCTCGCAATTAGTGGAATAAATTAGTGGTTTTAATTAGCGTAGAAGTTTGTTTCTTTAATGTCAATGTAAGCATTCAGAACGTCAAAATTAGCGATAGACATTTTCACTTAGTAGAAAAAGTTATCAAACTTTTAACTTTTTCACTAATTATACTTCAAAATTTGCGAGAAATGTCATTTTAGCTTTTGGTTATCTTCAGTCAAGAGAAATTGGGGTTAGAAATCAAAACTTGATTGTTTTGTAAACTAAATATTATACTTTCTCTATGGATACAACTAACTAGCCCCAGCTGTTGCTAGGATGTTCTATTAATTTTAATTGTGTATTTTAAACATTGCGAATGATCGTAAACTAAAAAGTATAAAGTGTAAGCCCGCGGTTACATTGGATTCGTGTCCGTACGTTTTTTTGGTCGTACGTGCTCGAACGTGCGTGCAGCAAAAAACAAACATTATGGTATCTACGCAGGCGGTTACATTGCACCGGAGTTTGCGCGTCCGTGCACTTACGTCAATTTCCGTTGGTGGGATGAAAACAAACTGGTTTGTTTTTTTAATACGTGCACGGTCCGAGCGTTCGAATTTTTATATTACTGGGCCCAATACATTCCCTAAAAAATTTAATATTTTTGAATACCAGGTTTATTTTTATTTTAGATATATTATGTTGCTGGAAACATTCTAAAATATTCAAAAAATTTGACCAGTTGCTGTTTTAATTCACTAAATATTTTACATATTCATTTTCTTCCCCTTTTCTTGCATATAAATCATATCATCAGGAATTTTCTTCTGTTCATCAGTAGTTATTTTAACATTAAATCCTCAGACAGCATCAAAGTAGTGGCGTCCGTTTTGAAAAACTCGACACACAGGACACCATGAACGCGCATCTAATGTAACCACTAAAATAAAATAGTCGTGTGAGTAAATTCCGTCAGAGCTCGCACGTTTAAAAAAAACGCAATGTAACCGCGGGCTAATTGAAACCACTAATTTATTCCACTAATTGCGAGGTTCTGAATGAAGCTTTAGTCTCTGTGTGTACTCTCGCCTAGTTGAAGACAGTACTTAGATATGTCTGTCATATGGACCAACGAATGATTCTGACTATTAAACACTGTGGTGGAGACAACTAGTTATCAACTAGAACATCCCTAAATTGTTGACATCTTTATTGTCATTTGGTATATTCAACATGAAAACAAAGTTTGGAGACCTTCTGAGAAGTTACGAACTCAAAAATTGTTAACTTTTTCAGTGGACACGCACCTTTTAGTATACATAGCATTTAAACCTTCAAAATTCACCATTCAAATATCATCCCGCCAAATAAAACTAATATTGCTCCCGTTTTGTTTTTCGATTTCAGTGGCGCCGTTGTCCCCGGTCAAGATGGCGCTGTTCCGGAAACAGTCGCTGGAAGAACTGTTCCGGTCCCGGCTCCACAGCACCGGCCAGTGTTTACAGGGCGTTATTAATATCACCGAAAACCCCATTTCGGCAGTGGTGTGTTAAGGTGCGCACGTGCCTCGAGCATGCGCCGACCGGCGCTCGGCTCGCATCGGTAGCGCTGTAGATTAGAAAATTAGAGGAGTCATCTACTCCGATTTAAAAAAAATTAAAAAAGGTTTGTTAAAGATCTACAAGTTTTATTTTAAAAATTTTATGAAAAAAGCTCGTGCACAATCTAAAAAAAGCTGATTAACATTTCTTTGTTGCTTTACTTGAGCGGAGATAGAGTATGATGATTCCTCTTAGTTTATAATCTATAGATAAGTGACTGTATTGAAATTTATGTGATCGAATCGAGAAGGGTATTAGAAACAAAAAGAGGAAAACAAAATGATCTTATTTTGTTTACTCTCGTGTAGGTAGTTTAGTAAATTAATATGAATAAATGTATCCGCATCACATCGGACAGAGTATTTATATAGGGTGCGCATTTTAACGATAAATTTCAATACAGGATGAGTTTTGTTCTTTTCGAATAAACTGCCTAAATAACAGTCGAGCACACATATCTTCCCTGTTTCACAAATAAATGAACCAGTTGCAGATTAAGAATTGTGTTTGTACCGACGCGACGTGACAAAAGAATAATTGGAAATGGTATATCTGGTCAAATATAGAATTATATTTGGCGATTTGGATATCAGCATATTCAAGCAATGAGAATGCATTCAGCGCAATATTGGTACAATATCATTCCAATAACGAGTGAAATTTGACATCTAAATTTTTCTCACAGACTGTATAGAATTCGATTCTCATCATTGGAATCTCGGATATACTAGGTCAGTAATATGAAGTCAAAGTTTTTTACTGATCAAAATGACACTTTAAAGTTTAAAAATTCTTAATATTTCCGAAGGTCTTTGAAGAAAAAAAACGAATATTTGCGATTGCATTTTTATTCTTATGGCCCTATTACAGGAAATATACCAAAATAGTCTCATTCTCATTGCAACTTTTTTTTTCTACATGAAGGTGTTATCAGGTTTTCAAACTGACGTTTCGACTTTAAGCTCTGTCGTTATCAACATTTTTTTAAATACGGCACTATCTATCTTTCGTATGGCAACACAAAACAAACATCACAAACAAAACACATGAGACATGAGACCGATCATCGTACAAGTAAAGTAAAAAGATAAATATGTGTGTAAATAATAATCAGACAGCGTTTAAAATGTACAAACCAAGTAGGTAAGGTCCCAAAACCAATGATGTAAAAATTTATTTTAATGGAAAAAATATAAACAGAAAATATATTTTTGGTAAGATTATTTTACCAGAAAATCATTAAAATTATTTTTTCGAATAAGTGCAATATATCGTTGGTTTTGGTACCTTAGAAGCTTTAAAATTCGCAATGAAAAATGCGGGGTAGTGTTTAAAAACAGAAAGTTTATAATGGCAGGGCTCAAAAATGAAACATCCATCGGTTTGAAAATCTGATAACGCCATCTTGTAGAAGAATAAAGTTAGCAATGAGAATCTAAAGTTTATTTTGTTATATCTATTCAGATAGAGTTATAAAAAATAAAAATGAAATCGAAACGAATATTCGTTTTTTTTTTCCAAAATATTCGGAAGTATTCGAAATTTTTAAACTTCCAATATGGTATTTTTATCAGCATGAAATTGCGTAACTTTGCCTTCATTTAATCGAATTCGTATATCTTCCTAGTTTCCGAGATCCGATTGATAAGTCTCGAATTTGGGACACCCTGTACACGTGCACCACGCCTTTAGCACAAACTAAACCTCTGTCGATGCCCGACTGTCTACATCTATAGAAGAGCGTCGCATCTGAAGATGCTTGTAAAATTAATAGGGTTCTAGTGCATCAATTTTTCTTGATGGGAATGAAAATACTATAGGGTAACAGAGTTCATAGTGAATACATCTTTGGGTGTTGTTAGTATACGTCAGCTATGTCAGCTGTCAATACTTAAAAGGTTTTTTAACTGGTTTGTATTATATAATAATATGAATAATCTGCAACTGCATTTTTTTTGTTAAACAGTTGGAACTTTAAAACCGTATGGTACGTACCCTTTAGGAATCTGCTACTATTTTAAAGTACTATTGGCCTACACATTATAAAACTAACTGGATTATCGAAAAACAAGCACCTAGAATTTGCATTCACTATACAGAAGTTCGGTTTTTATTTACGCCCGATTAAAACAATCAAGTGAGAATCCGTTTTTTTTCAATCGAACAATGTATTTTGTTTATACTTTTATTTATTGTGAAGAAATCAAATTAAGCTTCTTCAGTAGTTTATTAACGTTGAAAAGAAAATTTTACCGATAAAATAAATTAAATATGGCTCTATATAAAGCTACACGTCCTTTCATTTATATTAGGCGTAAATAAAATTCAGAAGTGGGATTTCAAAGATAATAAAGCATAAAATAGAACTCATATTGCATTAATCATTTATCAGTATTACTTAAAATTAACATTGCTATGTATAATTTTCTCATATAATCATACGTGAGTTACTTTATGAAAAATAAAGAGACAGATAAATATAAACTATGCTCAAGTGAAAACAACGTCATAGTAAGCAAAGAAGTAAGCAATCAAAGAAGTCACATATCGTTTCACTGTTCTTACAGTAACTATTGGTGATGAGCTATTTGAAGTCCGTATTAAACTTTAAAACTACAGTATTTGTCTATAAATCATACTAAAGAAACTTTGAGTTACGTGATTAAGCTTGAGCGGCACAGCGATGTGGACTTTTACATATTTTCTTTTAATCAAAATATTTTAAAAAACAAAAACGAATTAATTATAAATATATAAACAGTTCTTATTTACATCAACAAAACTCACCTTAACAGTACTTAAGGGACATATAGGGCCATTACTACCACTTTCCCGTTCAGAATATCTTCATAAGGTTGCGATGTTTAAACCAAAAATTCGTAATACAAAATTAAAATGTCAAAACGAATCAAAATATCAGGAAATAAATAAATAAATGTGGCAAGTTAACATTTTGTTACAGCAGTGCTACCACCTGAATAGCCAGCGGGAAATTTAAATTCCAGCCCGGTGCCGAATATGTCCATGGTTGGCAACAATGAATTTAATAATCGCGCCCTCGATGACGTAACTAAAAGTTCATTTGGTATCGGTTATATAAAGCATTCTTTTATTGAAGACTACATTTTTTATTATACAGGGTGTCCCAGAAATAAGTGCAAATATTTTAACTGGTAGTATAGTTCAACCTCAGAAACACGCCTATGAGGTTTTTTTCGCGAAAAAAAAATTTCAAAATTCGAATTTTTTTGGAATTTTTTTTAGTTTTTAATTAAAAAACATAATTTCTTGATAATATGGCAACATAGGTATTAGATTAAATTTACAAGAAAGAAAATCCAGAAAAGATCCGGTGGTTCTCAAAATTTTAGCAAAAAATCATTTTTTTGGAAATTTTCAAAGTAAAATAACTCCTATATTTTGGACTTATTTAAAAAACGATAAAGAGAAAATGTGTTTCTTTTATCGAGATCTACCACCCCTTAAAATATTTGCACTTATTTCTGTGACACCCTGTATATCAATGTATATGACAATATGACAGTTTCATTTATCAATATTGATTTAAAGTTTCTAAATTACTAATAAAGCATATCTGAACGAATGTCACATTAGTTGGTACTATTTAGGGCCTATTATAACATTAAGACATGGGTACGTACCTCTACTTCTACTACTATTTTTCTCGTATTTAGGGTTGCTTGTAGACTATATAATGTACTCGGTTTCCGTAATTTTTTTAGTGGGGGTGCTTCTTCCAAACGCCCTGTATACATTAATAATACAGCGCGTTCCAAAATATCAACTATCTCGAAAAAATACACTGCAATAAAATCATAATATTTATTTCTCTATGTCGAGATAGTCTCAGAACGCGCTGTGCTTTACAAACACCCTGTGTAACGTCGTAGCCTTTAACTGCTTTTAAACAGAATTACAACTATCAGTGATGATTTTTCGAGATTTCTCGTCATTTTTGGAGATAATTTCGAAGAAATAACACTATATTATTACACTAAGAAACAAAGATTGAAGTTTAACATAGCAAAAATGTTATTAAATATTTTACCCCAGTTTGGCTGTAGGATACGGCTTATTTTTTGTACCTCGGTTTAAGTATTTATTGTTAAGTGCAAATAAAACTGTTTTAAATGTGATTAAAACGAAATATATATGAATATACTTTATGGAATAATAAATATGTAAAAACAAATGGAGTATAAAGTAAACGCGCATTGTGCCTCACTTTGATTATTTAAGTTAAGCACTTATTAATTTTAATAAAATTGTTTGAAAAAATGTTCAATTGTAGTTTTATTTAAGTACCACTTGAAAAAGTCATACGAAAACACAGTGGCGGATACAGATAGGGGGGAGGGGCTATGGGGTTCTGGACCTATGCACCCAAAAGTCTATAAATTGGGTTAAATATTAGGCTTTCGAGTTAAAAATGGCGCTCTAAAAAGCATATTCTACATTACTTTTTCCTTTATCCGCTCCTGATAAAACATCTGTTATTAAAGAGTACAGAAAGGTTTAATGTTTGACCACAAAATATGCCCGCAATTTTTTAAATGCATATATTTTTACACTGAATTTATGTTTTTAAAATATAGCAAAAATTTTGGCCTAACGGATAACGTTTAAAAAAGATCTATTCCAAAAATGAAATCACAATCTGCACTGAATTGGTTTTGAAATACGATAATTTTTAAATCAAAATTTTTGTATATGTAATTGTATGTTCCATAATTATTAGCTTTTTCAAAAATAAGTTTTGCCAGGTAAAGTTTGTCTAAAGAGTGAGGGAAGGTTTCGACAGACGACGTACAAACAGTGACAATATAACAATCTACCTATGACTTAAAATGACAGACAAACTGCCATTTATCCTCAATAGAGATATACATGTCATTATGTCATTGATAGTTGTGTCTGTCATTTTATTTCATACGTAAATTGTATTTTCTGGAGACTTTATACACTATACTGCATGGTATATACAGGGTGGCGCACCTCATTCGCCTCGGTTGATTATACGAAAACGGAAAGATGTAGAAACAAATTTTTTTATGGGTATATGTAGAGAGGTAATGTGCATAATTTAAAATTATTTTCAAATGTACAGGGCGCCACCTTGTATGGAGAGGCAAATATATATATGTTACGGCTAAAATGGATATTTGGCTAATTTTCAAACTAGCCAGCTATTTTGCTATAACAAATAGTAAAACCAACACCACAAACTGACACCTAACCAACAAAATAACAGCGCTTTTTGCAAAATAGCTGGCTAGTTTGAAAACTAGCCAAGTATCCACTTTAGCCGTAACATAATATATATATTTTGTCTACTATTTCGAATGAAAACACTGATATGTATTCACTTTTAATGATTATAAAATCCTATTAGTAAAAGAGTCACCCAGTTGCTAAAATACCTATTATTTATAATGTTTGTTGTTGTAGTATATAATATTATAATGTTAATTTTAGTATATAATATCTATTAAAATTATCGATACCTACAATATAGAAGGGGACTATTATAGGCTTGGTACATTTTCCGCCGGTGCTGCCACCCTCGGAGAGTATCGTAAACAACTAAAAAACAAAATAATAATATAATAAATAATCATATGATCGAAAAAAAAACGGCGTCAGCGATAGCTATGAAATGAAGATTGTCACTTCCCAGCCAACTGTACGCCGTTTTTTTTTCGATCATACGGTATACATTGTGAAAATTCTGAAAATAAAAATAAAAAAATAAATATTTTGATATCTTCAGAAGGTCTAATTTGTATTATAATTTATTATTCCAGCTAAAAAACTTTTTAGATGAGTTCAACTACGGTAGCGAGCATATAGTTTTGCTAGTGGGGTCATAATTGGGGCTATTTCGGCTATAACGAATTTTTTTAAAGGTACATAATTATAATTTTAGAGATATTCATAAAACATTTAATTACTAGTTGATTAAAAGAAGCATACCATTAATATTGCAAATTATATTTTATCCTCTCATAGTACAGGGTGGCGCCTCTCATACGCCGCGGAGGCTCCAAGGAGAACGACAGTTTCTATTGAAATGAAATTTTGTGAGCATATGTAGGTTAATTCAGAGCATTTTTTAAAAATATAGAGAGTTATACAGGGTGTCCCCAAAAAAACTTACATATCAAAGTTGTGTTTTTTGTAATGGAACACCCTATATATTAATTAGTTTTCGGATTCTGGGAGAAAAATAAAGCTGAGTTCTATAAGAGAAGTATATGACTAAAATGTAAGGTTTTTGACATATTTAACATTTTCTAGAAATAAAGAACAATTTTTAAATTAAATAAAAGCTACTTAAATTGGAATTTATCCGGTATAGCCTAATATGTAGTTAAATTAACTATTGTACTTTAAATCAAATTAAAACTTGATCCAAAAAGTTATACAAGGTGAGACAAAATTAATATTAAACATTGGTCACCTTTAAAAGCATGTTACTCTCTTATTTTAAATGGAACACCCAGTATATTATTCCGACATTCAATGGAGAATTCATGTCTCTTCAAAATACTATTAAGGTTGTCTACCCCTCAAACAAAGATTTTCCTAGATATTTTCATTTACATGATTTGATTTGAGTAGATCCTTATTATTTGACAAAATCTAGGTGGCTGTGATATGTCTGACGTTACTTCAACATAGCTGTCTAATTAATCCAACTTTAACAACTAGTTATCATTTTATGTGAGTTATAACACAAAAAAATTTCTCAGAAATTTGCCAAAAATGCAAACTTATCCTACATCAGAGAGAATCGATATGATTCTATGGTTTAGTTTATAGTTACCAATTAATAGAATACTTAAATGCTCCTGATCTTATCTAGTCTGTTTTTTTATGGGGTTATGTTAAAGACAGTGTTTACAAAACTCGACTAACTAGTGTTGACAACATGAGAGAAATTATTGTAGCTGCCTTTCGAGGTAGAACTCCACATATGCGTTTTAAAATGAAAAGATTCTTTTGAAAAGAACAATTATTTTATGCAGTTAACAGGAAAGGAAGCATTTTGAGCATTTGATTTCATCTAGCTAATTTTTGTCGCATTATAGGTTTATATCTAGTTTTAATTCTGTAATAATTAAAATTTGTTTTAAACGTGTATCTTTTTATTACCCTTGAGTATTTTACTCTACAATCTTTAATTTTTGATAAATTAACAAAAGGTATATCACACAGCCACCTAGATTTTTTTTAAATAATAAAGATCTACTGACGCAAAATCATAAAAATTAAAATATCTGGGAAAATCTTTGTCTGAGGGGTAGGCAACCTTAATAATATTTTGAAGATATATAAATTCCCCATTGAACACCGGAAAAATATACTGGGTGTTCTATTTAAAATAAAGGAGTAACTTGCTTTTAAAAGTGACTAATGTTCCATATTAATTTTGTCTCACCCTGTATAACTTTTCGGGTCAAATTTCAATATGGCTTAACATACAATTGTTACTGTAATTAAATATCAGGCTATACAAGGTCAACTAAAATTTAGGTAGCTGTTATCGAAATTTAAAATTTACTCTTCATTTTCACAAAATGTGAAATAGGTCAAAATCCTTAGATTTTAGGTATATGCTTCTTTAATAAAACTCACCTTTATTTTTTTCCTAGAATCCGAAAAGCAATTAATATATAGGGTGTTCCGTTAGAAAAAACACAACTTTGATGTGTAACTTTTTTTGGGGACACCCTGTATAATTCTATATATTTTTATAAAATGCTTTCAGTTAACCTACATATGCTGCCAAAATTTCATTTCTATATAAACTACCGTTCTCCTTGGACCTTCCGCGTATGAGAGGCGCCACCCTGTATAGGGGAGACTGGGGCACGTTCGGCTATGGGGCACAATCAGCCGTCAGTTATAAAAATTTGAATTTTAAAGTTTTCGCGCCGATTTTGTTCTTAAAAGTTGGCAACAAACCCCCGCCAGATAAAATATCCATCTCATGTGTTTAGTTGGAGGTCAAGAGGTTTTTATTCAGAAAACGGAGATTTTGGCAGAAAAAGGTAAGTTTCGCTAATATTCTTATTTATGGCATATTACCTGTTTATATTCATCCCAGTTTTTCCAAAATCGAGTTGTATTAGCTTTGGTATATGTACTTTAACTGTTTATATTAACATAACCTATAATTTATCCCATTTCAGTGCTAAATAAATTTTTATTTTAAAAAACCGGTTGGGGCACTTTCAGCACTGTTAGTGGAGCACCATCGGCCGGTGGCCGAAAGTACCCCACATCCTAAATGTATTGTACAATTTTATAGATGGTTTGCAATTATAAGCCCAAAACAAATAGGGCTAATATAAATGAAGATACAATGCGGCAGGCCTTGAGAGAAGTTTTATCCAAAAACATGTCCCAAAGAGAAGCTGTTCGAGTTTATGGCATTAAAAGGCAAACTTTGCAGTCCCGAATAAAACAGATATTAAGAACTATGACCGTCGAAGAGTATTTGCAAAGAACTGATGATGATAAACAAAAATAAGGGTAACGACAACAAACAACAACAAATAATGAGGTAAACAAAAATAATTACTTCTTCTTTGTTCGCCCTTTAATTAATTTTTTTGATTGCCAGAATGTAATAGGAATTTATTTTCTTATTCTAGGTAAATACGCTACTAGAAAACTTTTTTCGACATCGCGAGAAGAAAAGCTGGTAAATTATTTGAAGCAATGCTCAAATATGAATTATGGCTTAACTTATGAGCAAGTAAGGGTCATGGTTTATGACTACGCAAGAATTCTGCCAAGTTGCAAATACCCAAAAAACTGGAATACCCATAAGAAAGCAGGAGTTGACTGGTTGTATGGTTTTATGAGGCGAAATCGCACGTTGTCGTTACGAAAACCAGAGAGTACAAGTTTGGCAAGAGGATTGGGTTTTAATAGGAACCGAGTAAATGAATTTTTTAATAATTACAAGAACGTGTTAGAAAAACACAAATTTACACCTGAACGAATTTTTAACCTAGATGAGACCGGTGTGATTACGGTATTGAACCCACCAAAGGTCATAGCTACTAAAGGGAAAAAACAAATTGGTCTTATTGCTTCGGCCGAGAGAGGAGAATTAGTAACTGTAGTAGGAATTATCAACGCAACAGGAACTGCACTTCCTCCTGTATACATTTTCCCGAGAGTGAGAAATATAGAAGAGTATCTGGAACGTAGTCCTGCATTAAGTGCCGCTTTTGGAAATAAATCAGGATGGATGGCCGGGGAATTGTTTGTGAAGACACTAGAACATTGTAAAACATACAAAATGCAGCAGAGAAAATAAAATTCTCCTTCTTATGGATAATCACGAATCCCATACAACTTTGGATGTGATACTTTATGCAAGGGAAAATGGAGTAGTTCTTCTTTCATTTCCACCGCATACATCGCATAAACTCCAACCACTCGATATTGGAGTTTTTGGTACGTTTAAAAGCAAATGTTCGGTTTCTTTAAATGAATGGTTGTCAAGTAATCCTGGAAAAACAGTCACCGTTAAACTTATACCAAAACTCACTAAAATCCCATTTTTAGAAGCATTTACACCACGTAACATAACCAGTTCTTTTGAAAAACCAGGAATATGGCCAGTTAACTCCTTAGTTTTTACAGACCAAGATTTCGAAGCCACTTTGGTGTTTAATGACAACGAACCTACAGGAAATCCGTTAGCTGAGAAACAGGATGGAGGAACCGAAAATGACCTTATTAAACGAGAAGATTTTAGAAACCAACCGTCTACCTCTAAAGAAGCCGTGATATTGCCTGTTCTTGATGAAGTCGAAAGTGAGAGTTCTGTAAAAACTAATGCAGGAATCGAAATGTTAATTCCTGAATTGGTTCGACCCCTCCCAAAAGTTTTTAGACCCAAAACTATGCCAAGAAAGCCTAAAGCTAATCAGGGGAAGTCAAGAATTTACACTGAAACACCCGAGAAAAAGAGAATAGAGGAAATAGAAGAAAACAAGAAAACAAAGCAAGAGAATAGAATTGAAAAAGAAAATTGAAAGTTGAAGAGACTTTACACAGATAATGAATCAGTCAAAAATAAAAAAATAAAACAGGTCAAAAAGAAGGTATTTTCAAGCTCTAGTAGTGAATCATCGGGGTCTGGTTTGGACTATGATAGTGAGACAGAGGAAAACCTAAGTTTCGGATCACTACAAGAGAAAGAGAAAATAGAATTAAATAACTTTATTCTAGTAAAATTTTCAGTGAAAAATATCATAAAAACAAGTTTCTTTTAAAAGTGGTTGCATTATTTTAACAGTTTTAACAGAAAACGTCAATGTGCCGAAACTGCCCCAATAACTGGCTGATTGTGCCCCTATAGGGAGCACAATCAGCCAATATGCAGACATATTGTTATAACTAAATATTTTTTTTTGCAACACGTTATAAAACATTAGTCATGTAAAATAGCTGTGTAAAGAATGTGTCAATTGTCAGTGATTCTTTATTAGAACCTAAAATCGTCTGGAACATTTTTGTAGTAAAAAATCGATTATAAGGCCGAATGTGCCCCAGTCTCCCCTATGTCTATTTAATTTTTTTATTATGTCACGAGCACTTTTTACTCACTTATTTCGTCGAACTGCTTGAATCCATTTTTGCTTTTGTGATGAATCTGAGTGTCTTAAATCGGTGTGAGAAGCTATGAAGCTATAAAATGTTGTTTTGGGAGAGTTAAATATCCGAGAAAGTTGAGTTATTGAATGTTATTGCACCCAAGAACGTCCTAATTACGCTCTCCTTTACGCCTTAACATTTTTTTGGAAATCTTATTAACATTTGAAATTGTTTTTGTACAACACGACGCCGGCGCCGACATCTAGTTCGGATTCCTTTTCACTTATTTTTTACTACCCGAAACAGCGTTATATCACACAAAGTTCGTACCTGAGTATTTTATAGTTTCAATAACTACACTAGCAAAAGCTTAAACCTAAAATACTTAAATATTATGACAAAGCCCGGATTTCAATATTATTTTAATGCTATGAATTGTAACTGCGACGGCTTGAGATTACATACCGAAAATGACTGGTTTCTGCCGTATAGGTACAGCGCTGCAGTCGGAATTTTTTGAAATCAACTGAAATGCACCAAGCCTATAAGTGTACAAGCGATATCCCACTATAAGAATAGCTCTCGGCTGTATCGGAAAGTATTTAGCTCTAGAACTTGGCGGAAAAAAAAATTATAACTAAAGTGGACATGAGAAATTGCTGGAACAAGTTTGTAGAATGGCCGCTGATGGAGGGCGCAACTATGGCAAATAAGAAAATAGAATTTTTACAAAATTCTTTTACAGAATTTCTTCAATCAACGGTATTATACAGGATGCTACAAATTCGAGGTACGGGCATTGCATGGTTCTTGGTAACCGTAATAGATACGAAGATGGTTAAATTGGGGCTATTGGGTTAAGTTGCACTTTAGGATGTCCATTAAAAAAGTTTTAAAAATTTCAAGGATTGCTGAGTTAAAAAAAAATATTTTTTTGAATATCAATTTTATCTTTTCCTGTCGTTACTTTTTAGAAAATCAAAAAACTAATTGCACATTCTCATAGCCAGTTTATTAGAGCTATCTGGTGGTATTTTTACATTTTCAAATTAACTGATAATTTGTGAGATACAGAGGCCAACTTAATTTTTTTAAATACGGACCTTAATTGTTTATTTCAGGCTTTGAAAGAACTTGGTCTCCTGAGTACAATGATATGCCACATCTGCTACTTTTTTTTTGTTTTGGGTACCTTAACAATAACAAAACTATTTAATTGTTATTTAAAACAATTTCAAATTCCGCTTTGGTTTTTTAATTTATAATCTGATTATATTCATCACAATAATATTGATCAGCGCTAATTAACATTGAATAAGGAAAATCAATAAAAATTGTTTTGGACATTTTAAATCAATACATTTCAACATTAAGAGTACAAAAACAATTAACGAGTAATAAAAAACAATTAAAGAGTACAAAATGCATTCGGAAGTATAAGAAGAAGATCTGTTCAAAGAGCTATAAATAAGATTGAAAGAAAAACAAATGTGTGCATTATGGAGGGTGGCAACCCTTTCGAACATGCAGAGCATTAGAAACTAGTTTGTAGAAGTTGATTTATTTATAATAACTACGATTAATATTATGCATATTATTAGAACGTATACTGAGATTTCAAATTCACAATAAAAAAAATTAAAAATAATAGATATCTTTAAATTGCTGACCGGCATAATTTGAGTTTTTCAAATTGGCGTGATTTTTCTTATTCAATGTTAATTAGTTCTAATCACTATTGTTGTGCTGAATATAATCAGATTAAATAAATTAAAAAACCAGAGTCGGACTTCAAATTGTTTTAAATAACAGTTAAACAGTTTTGTTACTGTTAAGTTGCCCAAAACATAACAAAAGTATAGGAGTTCTTTGAAAAAAAACATTTTTACCTGAAATAAAACGTGCAGGTCAAAATACCATCAGATAATCCTAATAAAGTGGTTATGAGAATGTGCAATTAATTTTTTAATGGGTAGGGGAAGGCGGGGCAGAACGGGGTCACCCCAATATTAACCAAAAAAAAAATATTTTTGCATCGTTGTATTTCTAAATATTGTAAATTAAGCCTCTCGCCTTTTTTAACAGTTAAACAAATATTTTAAAGAAAATTATTATGAGAAACCAAAAAGGTGCATTTTGTCCCATTCCGCCCCAGGGGCGGGGCAGGATGAGGTTTTTATATATTTTACCAGAACTCATTAATATGTGGTAAGATTTCCTCTGAAATATAGCGTTAATGGTGAAAAATGGTAGTAATATTAAGTACACACAATTTTATCATAATTTTTTATATTAAAATAGGTAAAACCATTAGACACAATCAGACAAAAATCCACTTAGGATTGGCACTGTTCACAAACAAGCACAAATTCGTCGTCTTCGCTATCAACGCCGGCACAGGCATTGTGTGCCCATTTGTGACACGCTGAACAGGCAATCCATCCTTCAACAGACTTGGACCAGTATTCACAACAGCAAAGACATTCTACGTCACTAGTTTCATCTGAAGATGAAGCCCTAGAAATTTAATGACGCCGTTTTTATTATGGTTTTCGAGATTTCTAGCCAGAAAATGCTTGCGATGCAGAATATCTCTGGTGACATTGCGTTGGCATTCATATTCAGATGAGTTATACAAGCTAAGATTTCTGATTCGACTAATAAAAGCTCTAAAGCTATACAAAGCTTGTTTTGATGCCTTAAAAAGCGTAATGGGTGTATTTTTAATTCAACTAAATAACTATAGGATTCAGTTTTCTTTCAAACTTTCAAACAAAAAATGGATATGCTATTTTCGCTCCAAGTCAATTAAATGACGTATTGAAAAAGCCAATTGAAGCGCGATTTGACAAAGATTAAAAAAAATCAACCGATATTACGGATATAAATTTCACAAGAGGCGAATCATAATGAGTCAGAATCTACCTTTTTAATCGACACTTTCTTTGAAGGGTTTCGCTTAACTTTCTTAATGCTACTTGCTTTACTCTTATTTTCTTTGCCAATAATTTTTCTTTTAACGCCTTCTTTCTTCTTTTGCGAAACATTTTTTGCAGCTGCTGCTGCCTCAGTTCTTCCTTATACGGAGTTGAGGTCAATATTGCAGTTTTACCTCTCTTGCGATTAGCTCTCTTAACTGTTTGCTGGATTTTTGGAATAGGTAAAGCAACTTCTGGCGACAAGCAGGGAAAAGAAGATTTTTTGTTGACACCGGAGGCAGCAAATTCGTTTGGCGTTTTCCATAAAGAGCAACCTGGTAGGGGATTTAAAATGTCACTTGCTGATACAGTTAGAGGAGATTTAGTTGATTTTCTTAGATTAGATATTTTTGTAGCGGGAGGTGTTATTGAAATTGAAGGTTCCGTTGGCGTATGAGCTCTTGGTGAGTAGAAGGATCATTGGCTGATGGAGGGGTATTGTTTGTAATATCCGTGGTAGCAGCTGGTAAAAAATCAACTTCGGTAAAAACGTTTTCATCGGGTGGAAAAATACCAGTTTTGCGAAATCCGTTTATCGCCGTTTTCATGGTGGCTGCGTTTAAAAAGGCACTACCAAAAAGCGTGGAAATTTGAAGTATGGTTATTACCTTTCCTGGATTGCAACGCAGCCATGTCCGAGTTTCATGTTCATAAAATGTACTTAACGGCTTCATGAAGGAAACGTCCAACGGTTGCAGTCTATGACTTGTGTGTGGTGGAAAGCATAATAATATTACACCGTTCTCACGTGCAGGCGAAATTAGGTTAATATTTTTGGTATGGGTTGCATGTCCATCTAACAAAAGAAACACTGGATTTTCTTTTGTTGCTTTAGAAAACGTAACAAATAGCTTAAACCAATTTAAAAAAAGTTCAGAGGTTATCCATCCAGAATCACTAACTTCTACTACTGAACCAGGTGGCAAGCCTAACTCAAATGACTGTTGCTTCCGTTTTCTTGGAAAAATAAGCATAGGTGGCATATATGCTCCAGCAGCAGAAAAACAGATTTCAGCAGTTATGGTTTTTCCTCGTTCGGCGGAAGTTAGGGTGCCAACCTGACGCTTTCCTTTCAAGGCTAAGATTTTGGTATGGCCCTTTGGATTCACAGTCAACCCCGTTTCGTCACAGTTATAAATGCGTTCACCAACTAGCTTATATTTGTCTACTGTTTCCAAAAGAAGGTGGAAAAATTGTGCTACCGCAACCTTATTAAATCCCATAGCTAGAGCTCCAGAAGTTGATTCTGGTTTTCGCAGCGTCAAAGTAGGGTGGCGTTTTAAAAAACATTGCATCCAATCCTTGCCAGCCATTTCAGATGCAGCATTAAATTTATGTTGACACTGATTTCGTATAGCTAATTGAAAAGCCAGACGTCTAAAGTCAATCATGGTTAAGCCAAAAAGTCTTTTTTTGAATTTAAATAGATTAAATAATTTTAAATAGTCGACGAGTTCTATCTCCTGTTCTTGTGAAAAAACGCTGCGAAATTTTCCAACAGATTTATCAACAACAAAGTTTTGTTGATCCTTTCTTTTTTTCGCGACATATCTTTCTAAAGTTGTTTGGGGTACACCATGTTGTTCTGCGGCCCTCCTATACCCCATTTGTCCACTAGCAACGACATCAACTGCTGCGTTCATGGATTCGGTACTCCATTCCAGACTCTTTGTCTACCGAACATAATTTCTAACCATCTGAAAAAATATTAAATTAAGTACGACATTTAACGGGGCAGAACAGGGTACCCCATTGTACCCCACCCCATTCTGCCCCATGTGCAACGTTTACTTTAAAGTAAAATTTTTGAAAGAAACACATGACCTAGAGTAAAGCTAAAGTGATAAAAAAGTTGCTAAACAATCGTTCTCTGCATTACATAACTGAAATAGATTGAAATTTAATAAGCAAATTACTTACGGTGGTTAATATGGACGCCAAAGTTACAAATCTACACGAAAATTCCAGATGATAACGAGACTAACCTCTTGCTCGATGGTTTTTGGACTACTGGCGTACCTACCATGCGACCGATGCTTTTAGGCGACCTTCAGTGCAATTTCGGATATTTTCGTTTATACGTTCGGTTTTTTAATGGCGTACCCCGTTCTACCCCACCTTCCCCTAACGACAGGAAAAAATAAAATCGATTTTCAAAAAATCCGTTTTTTCCAAAAAACTCAGCAATCCTTGAAATTTTTAAAACTTTTTTGATGGCAACTTGTGAACATGCCAGATGCCAAAAAGCAACTTTGCCCCAATTTAACTATGTTCGTATCTATTACGATTTCCGCGATACCAATGCTCGTAGCTCGAATGTGTAGCATTAGGTAGGGTCTCGGTTCAGTATAAAATTTCAGGTCGTCTGATTTAATTGAATAACCTAAACCTAAAATACTTAAATATTATGACAAAGCCCCGATTTCAATATTATTTTAACGCGATCAGCATGAACTGTAACTGCGACGGCTTGAGATACATGAGTTTTGAGATACCAATGCTCGTACCTCGAATTTGTAGCACCCTGGATAGTGGTTGTAGGTAAAAATATTAATTATGAAATTTTCAAAAATTGTACAAGCTAATGGCTATAGGCTTCTACGATTTTTGATTTGCAAAAAAAACACCCACCATATTTTGCTCTTCTTTTTGCTTCTCTTTAGGGTCTCGTATACAATTTCGGGTCGTCCGATTTAATTGAATAGGGGCCCGACGCTCGGAATTCGTCTCTCTGTTTGTGTCCTCCTCCTCCTACGCAGGTCGCTCAGCGGGCTGCCGGCCATCCTTCACCCCAGACTCGATGCCCCTAAACCGAACATACATCACACAAAGGCGCATTTTTCCTCGATGTATTGTAAAAAAAGAACACATTAAGTCACCTGTCAGGTCCATTCACAGAAGCCCCAGCTTGCGGACCGGCGTTGCCAGGTTGTTCTTGCGTAAGATACCTGAAAGAGAACGATTTTAATCAATTGATATACTCCAGGCTAGAGTCAACAAGATAGAAATGGTATATTTTACTACTAAAACAAGACACTCAAACTAATGAGTGAAAGGTTGAGCGAATCCATAATAAGCTGACAGTTCATTATGGGTGTAATACAGGGTGTTTCTTAATGACATGCTAATATTTAAGGAGGTGATTCTTAAAGTTGTTCAAGGGAACATAGTCTTAGAGGATGGAAGCGTGATAAAAAACTGTGACAAATATAAATATTCAGGATTAAAAATAACTAACGATGGAAAACTCGATGAGGGTATAAAAGATCGAATAATATACAAGGCAGGAGGGCAATATCTATGTTGAATGGTGTACTGTGGGACCAGAAAAACATATATAATACGGTAGTGAAAAGCATAATAACTTACGAAAGCGAAGTATGGCAGTTGAAAAGCAGAACAGAGAACATTCTATTAGCGACCGAAATGGATTACTGGAGGAGATCTGCTGGAAAATCGAAAAGAGAACAAATAACCAACAGACAGAGTAAGAGAGATTATGGGAGCTGAACACACAATTGTGGATGATATAAGAACAAAACAACTCATATGGTTTGGTCATGTTCAGCGAATGCCCGATCACAGAATACCAAAACAAATTTTACTGTGGACACCTCGAGGCAGAAATAAAAGAGGAAGGCCGCGACGAAGCTCGGAGGGTATGAATAAAGAACTAGAAAATAGAGAAATAGCTGATGATCTCTGGCTAAATAGAGAAGAGTGGAGGTTAGGTATCGGAAAACGTCGTAGAACGTTCTGAACCGACTTATATATATATGCAGGGTGGCCCATCGAAAACGTTCCTCAAGGCATAACGGCCAGGGTAATTTTTTTTTCAGAAAATTCAAAAACATGTCAATTTTGTTTGTGAGGACGACAACTTTTGCCCCAAAAATGATAGAAAAATCTTCAACCCTCTAAACGGGGGTGTCATCCCCCAATTTTTTTCAAATGGGAGGGGGGTCAAGTGGAGCAGCAATAAAAAGGGCGTTCTATTCTGTATACTTTCCCGCTTCGTTTTTGAAAATCGGTCGAGTCATTGAGAAAATATGAAGGATTGAAATTTGAAAAGTTTCTTTAAACATTTATCAGAGTAAATGATAAAAGGATAAATTCCTTCCACCAATTTGCAGTTTTTCTTATTATTTCTAGATGTTTACGCATTTTTTCACTTGCCACATAGTTGCTAGATAGCTGTTCTGTGACTTAGGCGTTATTTAATGTGTGTTTTTCGGATGAGTGTACTTTCTTTTTGAACGGTGTAGTTAATCGGCACAACTGTCGGTACTGGGCTGAGGACAACCCCAGGGTTTTTCACGAGGTGCACACACAAAATCCTCAGAAATTGAATGTGTGGGCTGGTATTTTTAGAAATTCTATTGTGGGCCCTTTCTTTCTCCCTGGAAATCTAACAGGTGATATGTACTTGGATTTACTGGAAAATACCATCGACCCAGCCCCTAACTGACATCATAGAGAACAATCCTGGATACGTTGAAGCGGAACAAATATTTCAACAAGACGGTGCACCTCCACATTACTCTCAAAATGTGCGTAATTATTTAAACAATAACTTTTCCGGTCGGTGAATAGGACGAAGGGGTGTAATTGAGTGGTCTCCCCGGTCACCTGACTTGACTCGTTTAGACTATTTTTAAAGGGGACACAAAAAAAGTAAAGTGTATAGCACTCCACCCGCCTCATTAGAAGACCTGCGAAGACGAATTATTGATGTTTGTCGCGTAGTGACCCCGCAAGTTCTTCAGAATGTTCGAGAACGGTTTGAAAATAATTTGCATTACTGTATGGAGGTTGATGGGCAACATTTCCAGCATTTGCTTCATTAATAATGTAAGTTTTTTTTTAATTAATTCAATTTATTCGTTTTTTGCAAAAAATACTTTTCATTCTCTTCTTTTCAATCTTCCATACTTTCAAAATGACTCGACCGATTTTTAAAAACGAAGTGGGGAAATATAGAGAATAGAAAGCCCTTTTCATTGAGACGCCACTTGACCCCCCTTCCCATTTGAAAAAAGGGGGATGACACCCCCGCTTAGAACGTTGAAGATTTTGCAATCATTTTTGGGGCAAAAGTTGTCCCCTTCACAAACAAAATTGACGTGATTTTGGATTTTTTGAAAAAAAAAATACCTTGGCTGTTATGCCTTGCGGAACGTTTTCGATGGGCCACCCTGTACACAGATTTCTTAATACAGAAAATGTGTCTTAAGATAAATTTTTGGTCTAAAACACATCTTTATTACGACTTAATCTTTACCTATAAACCTCTAAACACAATAATAATCGGTAAAAAAAGTATAAAAGTTAAAATCAGTATCTCCGCAACCCTCAACAGCTAGAATTCTACATCAAAAACTGCAAACTGTTGTTCCCTCTTTCAAAAATTAAAAAATAACGATTTGCTAGCCTCCTTATAAAATCACTGTTAAAAAAAACTCTGCGAGAAATATCTCAGCCCTCAGCGATTCTAAATTTCTTCTTCGTCGTCTCTTCATGTCTGAAGAATCGTGACTTTATGGCTATGTGCAGCTGGTGAATTTGGTCTTCCATCGTTGGCGATCTTCCGCCTCTCGGAGATTTGATTGAAATGGATGACCTGTAATATTTGCTATTTGGTCAAGCCATCTTGATGGTGATCCTCCTCTGGGTCTTCGGCCTTTTACTTTGCCTTGTACAATGAGTTTTTCAAGGTTGTCTTCACCTCTGCGAGTGATATGATCGAAGTATTGCAGGATGCGTCTATTCTAAATTTATATAGCGAGTTTTCGCTGTAACTGAACTATTATTTTTTGGAAGTAACAACTGGCGATCTTGACTTAACATCTTGAGCTATCGATATAAGAGCACTGTTATTGTTATTTTTGAAAGTAACAACTGCTGTTACAAACTTGGTGAAATCTTGTGTTCCGTTTTTTTTTCGTAACCAAAATGATCTCAATATCATATCAGGAGCCATCATTTTTAGCGCACTGTTCTTTTTTTTGAAAATAACAACTGTTCTGAACTGTTATATCTGAAAAAATAACAGTTGTAAAATAACAAATCGTTAAAGACTAATCCGTCTTTAGTTAACCTACATATATTAACTTTTTGAAAAATGTTGAACCTTGACATAGATATAGATACTTTAACCAAAATTGCCTTATTAGGTGTCGCCGATTGTCATTCCCCATAGTCGTCTATGTAATAACTTGTTATCGGTTTGTATAGTGGTTAACTTTTGATGAAAGATTTTTGTAAGAAACTAGCAATAATAGGTTTTCTTAAACTCTCCGATACCCATTAAAAGCTGACAACGCCGCTGTCTTACCTGTTGCTTCGCTAAGTTACCTGCGATCGCCATCGGCTTTCTTCGCCCATCCTCGTCTCCCGCCGCCGGTTCAAAGCCAACTCGAAACTCTCGGTGTCCGTAAATAAAATAAACTTTTCCCGTCGTGATTACCGTTCGGTGTGAGCGCGCCGTCAACTGGATTTTCGAAATCGCGTCGCTTGCGCGCTGGTTTTGGAGATTTCAACGATAAGGTGATAAAGAAAATCGGCGGAAAATTGTGCGATTCGCGGAAAGTGCGCGTGGAAAACGATGAATTTTCTGTTTTTGTGAGATAGATAATAAAAGGCCTGGACAGTGCAAGACAATGGATAAAACCAAGATTGTTTGGATAATTTTAGCGCTCAATGGAGTTTTCCTTACTCAAGGAATCGAGGAAAGAGGTAAAGGAACTTTAGTTATAGTCCTGCAACTTTTTTTTGTTATATTAATTCAAAAGCTTTTGTAAATAGGAAGGAAATAAGACTTAAAAGACATAAATGCTATTTTTTGCTTCAATAATCTGCAATTCTATTTGGTTTTCAATATTGTAATAACATTAATTTGTAATGATAATTTTTTGTTTGTTTTGTATTATCAAGTTTAAGTCTATACAAAAACTTGACATTGAACTATTTGGGTGCAACCAATAATGCAATAGGAAGAAAAATGTATTTGTTTCTATAATCGTGAATTCCATTTGTTCGCAAATACCACCGAAGTTAAAAATGTGACTTGTTTTGTTTTGGTATACATTTTGTTTAGATTTGTATTGTCAAGTTGATAATACAACCAAGAATTTATATTGTATTTAAAAAATTTCATGTTTTTAACTCTGGAAGTAGAGTTCTTACAGTTTAATCAAGATTTTACCTCAACTTAGCAAATCTCGTAGTGGTAGTAAATACTCATTTCCCAGTGAGTGTCTACTTCAAATCTTATCAAAAATGCAGAATCTATATATCTAAATAGAATCTAGAATATCTAGAATCTATCTCAAACCAGTAAAATTCTGTGTTGCGAGCAGATATCTAATTCTGCTCCAAATTATTATCTGCATGAACATTGTTCTTCTATCTGCAACACCATTTGATGTTAAATCCATGTTATGTTGATATGAAACAATGTTGTTCTAACTTACAGTGTTACACGAATTCAACTCTATAATCTATAAGTACCTAATTATTGATTTACAAAATTTTGAAAAATTAAGTTGTTTAATTAAGATTAATTCAAGAAGATGCAGAAAAAATAGCTACTGAAAAATAACAAAACAACAAATAAGAATAAAGTGCAGAATAAAGTAATTAGAAAATACGATGTAAGTATTAATATGGAGAGGACGCAAAAAATAAGAATAAAATAGCATTAGAAATAAAACTGTCAATCGAAGTAATTGGTAATACACATAAATAAATAATTCAAGCTGAAATAATAAAAGCTTTTAATTTTTGCTATAAAAAAGAGAGCTTAATGTTAAAGTTTGAATGTCGTATTATTGGAAAATATATATTCCCTCATTCTCTAATATCTTAACATCTATTAACAAAATATACCGGGTGCGTCCCAAAAGTGGCTCACCCCTATAACTTTTTATTTCTTCAGATAACAAAACGAGATTTGGTATGTTAGTATATGACATAAATTAGAATTAATTGACATATTCAGTTGTTTTTGGTCATTTCCTGTTTCACTGGAAATGACTACAACTTTTGATTTTTAAATGGCACCCTCAGTACTTTTTTACTTTATTCGATAGAAAATGACATTCTGAATATAATGACATATCATGTGTCCATTTTTGATATACTCGCTTAATAAAAAATCGTATTTTAAAATTCAATCTAGAGTGCAATGGCTATGTTAAAAACACTAATTCTTAATCAAGGAGCCTTGGAAAAATAGATTTGATCGTCTAATGTTCTTAGTGTCTTGTCCTGGCCAGTTAGAAAATGCTCAAATCCTATTTTTAATCATATCTCAATGTTTTCAAATGGAACGAGGGTGGCTTATTGGTATATTTGAAAAAAACTTTTTTTTTACGAATAATTTTATAACACACACTTGGTATTTCGAGTCAAATTTTAGTTACGAACCGCAAGTTATAATTTCAAATACACCATATGCGAAAATGCCAAAAGTTGACATATGATATGTCAATGTGTGTTATTTTCTTTCAAATAAAGTAAAAAAATACCGATGGTGCCATTTAAAAATCAAAAGTTGTAGTCATTTCTGGTGAAATAGGAAGTGACCGAAAACAATTGAATACGTCAATCAATCCTAATTTATGTCATATATTAACATACCAAATCTCGTTTTTTTAACTGAAAAAATAAAAAAGTTATAGGGGTGAACCACTTTTAAGACGCCCCGGTATATTTTTGTGTTAAAACAATCACCAAAAATGAAAGTTGTTATTATAAATCATGTTTAATAAATATAAGTAATAGGTAATTTACTTATTTTCATAAATTGGAAAATAATGAAGTTTTTTGATATACGATGATAGAAAAAGAGAATGTAATATAACAGTAGCGGCTCGTGAGTTCTGAAGAAGGGTAGGCACAAGAACAGCCTCCACAAGAAAAAACGAACGTATCTACATTTTTTTATTACCTCAATCTATCCTTCTAGCCTGTGTGCTAGAAATGTCGTGATTATTTGAAAATTTTACTGAACAATACCGGGTGTTTCTCAGAAGTGGCCCACCTCTATAACTTTTTTATTTTTTCAGATAAAAAAAACAGATTTGTTATGTTAGTATATGACATTGTTTTTGGTCACTTTCTGTTTTACCGGAAATTACTACAACTTTTGATTTTCAAACGACACCCTCGGTATTTTGTTAATTTATTCAATAAAAAATAACACTCTGAATCTATTTAGAGATTTTTTTATTATTCTTATAACATATGATATGAAAACTTTTGACATTCTCGCATATGGTTTATTGAATTGAAAAAAACTGAATTGTAACATACGGTTTATAACGACAATTTGACTCGAAATACCAACTGTGTGGTACCAAATTATTCGCAAAAAATGCTTTTTCAAATATGCTAATGAGCCACCACCAAAAATACGCTTTTAGCATCTTTTAACCGGCCAGGACAAGACACGAAAAACGTGAGATGATCAAATCTATTTTTCCAACGCTCTCTGATTAAAAATTAGTGATCTAACACAGCCACTGGCACTCTAGATTGAAATTTAAAATATATTTTTTTAAAGCAAAGATTGCAAGAGTTGATATATCATATGTCAGTTTATTCAGAATGTCAATTGAGCGTGCCATTTAAAAATCAAAAGTTGTAATAATTTCCTGTGAAACAGGAAGTGACCGAAAACAATTGAGTACGTCAATCAATCCATAGTTTATGTCATATATTAACATAACAAATTTGTTTTTTTAGGTGAAAGAAATAAAAAAAAATAATAATAATATTTCGAGAGAATTTCGAGAAATAATAATGATATTTCGAGATTTTTAATTTTTTCCTTTGGTTATAAGCTTAAAGCTACCTAAATTTTGATGATCTGTCAGTGAGTTAATGTCGAAGTTATATAAATTTGACAAGCGATAATTCATAAACTATGAGGTATAATTACTAGATATTTTGGTAATCTAGTCAGCTATAGTATGTTTTCATGTTTAGTTAAAATTAATATTTCTGCTTTTTCCACAAAAGTTACAGAGTGGTCAAAATACCTGCTAATACTTTCGAGAAAAGGATGATGATACGGTTGTGCTCGACTTGAAGACAGTCATTTTCAAGCCGACTGAATGCCGTCTTTTTTGACTTTTATTATACTAGTGGAGTGCCCAGAGTCCCAGAGACTTTTACCTCGGAATTCAATTACTGTCAATGTATTAATGTGAAACCTACTGTATTGTGTTTTATAGATAAAATACTAAAATGTTTACCCATTTTTTCTTGTTGCTTTTAATTTTTTATTTTAGTAATTTTAGTAAATTCTTAATTATTTCCTTCTTAATGTTTTAATTTTAATTCTTTTTCTAAGTAAATTTATTGAAATAAATAAATCTAATGCATAAGCTAAACTGATTCTGCTTATATTCTAATCATTGAAATTTTGATTGGAACCGAATTATACAGGGTGGAGCATCATATACGACGCGGTTTTTGCAAGGAGAACAAAAGTTTGTATTGAAGTGAAATTTTATGAGCTTATGTAAGTCAATTTAATGCATTTTCTAAAATTATGTAGAGTTCTACAGGGTGTCCCCAAAAAAGTTACACATCAAAGTTATGTTTTTTTGTAATGGAACACCCTATATATTAATTAACTTTTGGATTCTAGTAAAAAAATAAAGATTTGTTTTATTAGAAAAGTATATGACTAAAATGTATAGTTTTTGAAATACATTTACAGGCATGAAAAATTGTCACTTTAAAACTTTTATGTAGTTTAAAGGTTAATATATTTTGTTTTAATGGGCCGATTTTGATGATTTTTTAAGCAGTGTGTAGCCAAATTATTTTACTTTTTAGTACCTTTTTCTAAATTAAAAATGAAACTCTCCATCTGTTAATTATACGAGGGAAAACACAATGTTGATATTTTGGTGAAAGTTTGAAACACTCTGTGGAATATGTTAAAACAGCAAGAAATTTCAAAATCATTTTATCATCTAGATACATCCTTTCTCGATGGTCTATTTTTTGGTTCATCTCATTAGTTTTATTTTTGTTGGAAATATTCGCTTTTGAAGAAGACACTAACATTTTTTCCAAACTTTTACATTAAGACCATGCCTTTGCTTTTGGACCTAGTAAAACACATCTAGTAAGTTCTGGTCCCGAAGCAGGCCTTCTTGACATAAGATTTGCTTCATTTAATCTTCTTCTTATAGTCCGTTAGTTAATAAGTACGTTCCTTAAGTGCAATTCATTATCAATTTGAAAAGCTGGCAAACGGCGGTTTCTTAACGATAAACTTACAATAAGTCGATCGTCTCGATTAAAAGTTATCATACGAAGGTTCCTGGATGTCTAGATTGACGTCCTCATGGACTTGGTCATAATTCAAAAACCACTTAATATAGGTACTCTATGGTATTAAGATATTTTTGGAACCGGAATTTTATAGCAAATTGACTGAACTAAACAAATATAGATATATATTTGACTCACCCTGTATATCTATAAAAATATTTTTGAAATGTGAACTACCATTAAACACATATTTTGTAAAATGTTTGAAGTGAAAATCTCAAATAGGAATCCTGATACAGAGCTTTTCCGGAATGTGGAGCCATCTTGTATGTATGCATTTGTATATGTGTGTGTTTATTTAAATACTAAAGTGAAAGCAACGAATTTAAATAGGTAAACTTTGTAATATATCTTTATTAAGAATACAATGCAAAAAGACTTATAAAAATTCGTTCACAGTAAATGAATTCCGAGGTTTGTATCCCATAAGGGCTTAAAGCACTCCACTATACGGTATTTTGGCTGATCATTTGTTTATTTAATGTAATGTTGTATTGTAATTATAATAATACATTTATCGATAGTATAATAAACAAAATCGAACAGCGAACGTAGCTTAATTATAGACAATAATCTATCTTTTTCAAGATTTCATCTCGATGCCACTTGTTTGACTTCACAATCCCAACAAAAAGCGTACTCGAATCCGAATTTTACGGTAGGAAGATGACTTGCTAGACGTCGTAATAGACGGGGAATTTTTTCGGGTATATCGCCGTAGAAGAGACCGGCGCGATTGCAAAGGAATTTCATTTTGTTTTTCCGTTGAAATTACCTTTTGTTATGTGACGAAAGCAATCACCGCTGCTGGCTGCTCGTAAAAGACGATAATAGTTTTATTAAAATACTTTTTTTAACTTATCTCTGTCGTTATTATTAATATCCGTTTTAAACAAAACGATTTTTTCAGGAAATCGATTTAGAATGGCTCGTAAAAAGTTAATAACAATTTTCGTGTCGATAAGATGATAATACAATAACATATAACATGTTTTATTATGATAGATATTGGAGAAAAACGTGATGGTTTTCAAGCTACATGCACACACTGAAAAATCAAGTCATTTGATTTAATGTAATTTAAGTTAATACGGAGCGGTCAACAATGATTGAAATAGTTGGCTATTCTGATTTTGATCGTTTGGTTGGCAACAAGTTTAAAAAATTCGAATATTTTTCGGCTGGTATCCCTGAAGGTAAGCAGCAGGGAACGACAGAATATCAGCTGAAATAGTAGGGGAACTTGGAAAATCCTCGCAAATATATACACTGGAATAGCGCTAATATAATTCTAATTCATAAGAAAGGCAGCAAAGAAGACTTCAGAAACTAAGACCAATAAGCCTACTACCCGTAACATACAAGATATTCATAAAAATAATAAACAACACAATACAAAACACGCTAAACGCTGCACAATCACGAGAACAAGCAGGCTTTAGAAACGGCTTCATCACGATTGATCACATACATTCACAAGAGAAACTATCAGGTGAACATAAGAATATGAACTTCTACAAGCCATAGCCTTTATAGACTTTGGGAAGGCTTTCGACTCGATATATCCTAAGGCGATAACAGAAGCCCTAGCGAAACAAGGTATTGACAAGCCTTATATAGAAACTCTCGCCAATATATACAAAGAAGCCAAAGCAAGAGTAATGATATATAAAACAACTCTAGAGTTCCCAACAAGCAAAGGAATATGACAGGGAGACGCAATATCCCCAAAGCTGTTTAAAGCAACACTAGAAGAAATCTTCCGTCAACTCGACTGGACCAACAAAGGATTAAGAATAGATGGAGAATATCTTAACCGTCTAAGATTTGCTGATGATATAGTCCTAACTGCCAATAGTCCTGAAGCACAAATTAACAAACTAAATACAGCCAGCAATAAAGTACAAGGAACTGGTAGACAGAAAAGACATTCTAGTAAATAACACAACATTGGAAATAGTAGAAGAATTATATATTTGAGGCAACTAATACACACCTCGGGATCTCTATTACCAGAAATTAACAGAAGAATTAAATTAGCATGGAGTACTTATGGAAAAAACTCAATCATTTAGATAAAGTGGCATTCAAATCTAGAATGTAACTTTTTCTAAAGAAGAAAACCAATGTGTACTACCAGTCATGAACTATGCATGCAAAACCTGGACACTTAAAGTGGACGTTATAAAAAATGTGCTGGGATTGGATACGAGAAAAGACTCAGGCAATAAATGTCATCCACAGAATCAAATCTCTCAAGTGGCAATGGGCAGGACATCTTAGAAAAAGGACATATAACAAATGGACCACAAAAATTACAGCATGGTACCCACAAGGAATCAAGAGACCTAGAGGAAGACCGAACCTAAGATGGGACCATGAGATTAGGGAATTAGCAGGGATAATTTGGGCCCACATAGCCAACAGTAGACAACAATGGGCCCAACTACAAAAAGAGTATCTAAATATGTGATGGAGGCTACACCATAATTGGAAATAGTTGAATAAGCTGAAAATGATGATGATTATGATGATTCTTGGAGGCAGTCTGTAGAAGAGAGAAACGTTCGCTCAGCAGTTAAAGAACCATATAACATAACATGGTATACTGATGCTTCCAAAACCAAAGCAGGAACATGGATAGGCATCCAATAGGCACCTATCCCTGCATACTTCAAGCAGCAATCTACGCTATCGAAAGATGGGTATAACTTATCTTAGATAGGAACTATCGGAAATAAGAAAAGTCATCTTATCTTATCATAGTCAAGCAAACTATCAACCCAGTACCCATCAAAAATTCAAAGTTGATCATATAATGCCTAGAGAAGCTTAACAAACTGGCCAAAGAAAACGAAGTCCTCCCACTCTGGGTGCCAGCCCACTAAGGCATAGAATATAAAAGATAATGAAAAAGCAAACCATCTAGCTAGAAGAGGAGCGAACACTCCACTAACTGAACCAGAATCTGCTTCCCAAGCGGAAATCAACTTAACGCAGAACTCAAGAACATGGAAGACTCTATCGGTAACATAGAATGGAAATCCTCCAGCCGGTTTAAGACATTCGTATACATTTTTCAGGATTTACGACCACGAAAAATCGAAGATTTTCCTTGATTTTAGTAAGAACAATTTTCGGATTGCCACGGGGTCTTCATGTTTACGTTTTTATATTTTCTAATACATTTATTCAATAACTAACCTTCAGATTAAATCCATTTATTTTTCATCTTTTTTATTTATCTTCTATTATTATTGAAAACGAATTTAAATGTCATCAAAAAATTATCATATTATTTAATCTTTGTTTTGTTTTGAATAGCCGATAAATATTCGAATTTCTTCGAATCAGAATAGCCAGCTATTTCAATCATTGTTGGTCGCTCTGTATTAATAAGTATGGGAACCACATTTCCATTCTAACGAAGTTGTTTATTTAAAGATAATATTATTATTACAGTTTGTCGTAATAAGAATTGTTGTAATAATGTTTATTATTATCATCATTAACACTTACTCGTCTCAAATCTATTTGTCCATGTAATCAAGATTCTCTCAAATAAAAAACGTTCAGATATTTATTATTTATATCAATGTTCAGAGCTTGACAAGCATATATACGGCATATTCTTAAAGGCTTTAAAAGTATTTACAATAAGCCAATTAGTTTGTATTATGCTTATTATTCTCACGAAGGAATGTGGGAGGCATCGGTATTATTTATTTTAAACAAAATAAATTATTTATTTATTTATTATTGTCCGTCAACAATAAAAGTCGTTAATTTTACATGATTTTACAGCTATTATAAATGTAAATTTATTACTGCTTATTTTTTTATATTGTGAGATAGAGAATGCAGTTGATGTTTATATGTTTCGATGTTTTGTTTGATATTTTTTAGCATGTTACCCCATGAAAAACTATAAAAGGATGCGAATAGTTTCACTGGAACAAAATGACTCCCAAGTAAAAAAATACCATAATATACGATCGAAAAAAATCGGCGTCAAAGACGGTTAGGGAATGACAATCGAGGTTAAGTACAGTACTTAACAGTACTTATAAAAAGATTAAAAAAATAATAATTAGGTACTGCACAAATTTTGCCACAAAATTAGAAGAATTTACTGCGGTAAATTCGCACACACTACACAAAATCCCACTTCTGATGTAAGGGTAATTATAAATAATAATATTATAATAATCAATTACACTTTTAGTTACGTAATTGAGGGCGCGATTTTTAAATTCATTGTTGCCAACCAATGGACATATTCGGCGCCGGGCTGACTAATTGGAATTTAAATTTCCCGTTGGGGATCCAGGTGGTAGCTCTGCTATAAAAAATGTCAAGTTGCCATACTTATTTATTTATTTCCTGACACTGTCATTCGTTTTGATATTTTAGTTTTGTATTACGAGTTTTTAGTTTTAATGAATTATGTTGTGATACTTTAAGCTTAAAAAATGTTTACTAGCACTACGTGCAGTCGAACATTGTTCTTTTTAGAACCTCTCTTAGTGTGAAGTGTACAAGATAGCTTAATAGCCGTAAAAACTCATCATAACTTTACTGGAATATTTTCGAAGCGGTAGTAATGGCTCTTTATCTCCCCTAAGTGCAGTTAAGGGGGTAATTTTTGTTGATGTAAATAATAACTGTTTATATATTTATAATTAATTTATTTTTGTTTCCTAAACTATTTTGATTAAAAGAAAATATCTCGGAAAATATGTAAAACTGGGCAACGCTGTGCCATCAAGCTTAATCACGTGACTAAAGTTTATTTGATATGAACTATATAGATGTACAATTCTACAGTATCTCACATGTCATTTACCTAACTACTGCGAATAATCTCAATTGGGTAAAACATGTATATGTACCTACTGTCAAAATATCATTTTACTGCCAAGCTACTATCACTGACTGCAAAGAAGACTGCCTATGTCTGCCATAGTAAACTACCAAGAATATATACATGGAATTCTAACAGTGAAGACACCACTCGTAACTGACATTTCAGAATTAATATAAAATTTATAATTTAAAAAACTAACACATCTAAAAGCGGTTCATTTTTTGAAAATAAATAAATAAATAATAAGAAATAATACAAATAAATAATAAATAAGAAAAACAATATAAGAATAATATTAATTATAATAATACATATAATAAACAGATAAAATTATTCCTATGCACTTCTAAGCTACTGTTACTGCTTATAGAGTTACGTAAGTCAATATTTAATTGCAATACTCTACAAGTTTTTTATTAAATAACTATGAAGGTTATTTAGACACTTGCTCAGTTCAATTAATAATAAATAATAAAGGAGAATTCGCAGATTCCATGAAATAAAGTGGTTTTTATAAAATACTTAAGTAAATAAAACAATTACCATTCAAGGATACATGCAATTATTACGCTTACTGAGATTTTCATTCTACTTTTCGTTTACTTTAACATTCAGTGCAAAAGAAGGTACATGGCTAATAATACGGAGCAATTCTCGATTGATGAACTTTATAGGAGGGCGGTAGGCTTTTTTATGGGTTGTAGTCCTACTCAAATTGTAATAAAATCAGTAAACGTGATAGTTTCTTCATTTTTCGACATTGAAAATTATTTCCAAACCATCAACAATTATGTCTTTTAATGAAAAATGTTATCAGAGTTCTTTTAAGGAAAAGATGTTCTCCAGCTTTAGTTGCAAAAACGTTACAGCAATTAGAAGAAATGCTGAACATACATATACAGGGTGAGTTTCCTACGATGTTCTCTATGGGTATCTTGGAAACTACTGGAGATAGAGAGTCGGTTAAATGGGGAAAGAATTGCAGTTTTGTGGGGTCATAAATATGCGCCTTTCAGATTTATGAAAAAGTTCATGGCTTACTAGATATTTTGAAAAAAAAACAAATTTCGGCTATTTTAAAAATTGTCCTTAATTCCATTATAAGCTATTTTAGACAAAAAATTTTCAGATAAAAGTTGTAGATAATCACATCCTTAATGAGATCGTGTCCTCTGTTTTCTTCTAAAGCCTGTCATTTTTGACATATCACACAAACATATGTTTTTTTAAATGGAAACCATAGTTGGCCATGACTTTATAAAAAGCGGCATTTTTTAAGTTTTTAGCGATATAAGCTATAATATGTTTTCTTCGAAAAATTACTGAGTTATAGCCAATTCTTATCATTTTTAAACAATTTCACTTAGTTAGCCATGGAAACAAGTTCAATCGCCGTTACTCTCAGAAATGTGAAGCTGTCACATTCAAACTTTGTAAATTAAAATAAATAAAAATTGTAAATATGAATTTCTCAAATGAAGAAAAGCGTGTAGATACTCGCGCATCAATAGAGTGTTTCCAAAATGACTTTCATTATGACCCCCCCCCCGCATAATGAAAGAAATGTTAAAAATTATTGATATCATAGTAATATAAACTCAGGGATAGGAAGAGGTGGACTAATTGCATGGGCCTCCTCGATCACCTGACCTATCCATTTTAGATTTTTTTATGCGGTATGGTTAAAAATAAGGTTTACAAAAGAACTTATGAATTAAGGGAGGCACTCGAAGTGGCGGTACGAGAGAAGTTTAATTAAATCAACCGGTCCTTTTGTGAGAATAGGTAATAATTCAGTTTTAAAAAGATGTAACTCAAAACGATGGAATTTTTGAACATTTTCTAAAATAACTTAAAGTGTATGCAGTGACTCGACTGAAGCGATATTATTTTTTTAAGTTTTAGTTTGTATAATGTAAATTCTAAAGAACCGTTTAGTAATATATTCTGACTTTTTATAAGTTATAAATCACAAAAGAATAAGAATGCCATGCAATCTAAGTGAAATTAGTCAAGAGAAATAAGAATTGGCTATAACTAAATTTAACTTTTCTAACAAGTCTTGAAAATCGTTCTCTAAAAAACATAACATTCACCGGTCAACGTATCCTCGAAAATGTATGGTCAAGAAAAGTTGAACCAATAATCTTACACGCTTTTCTTCATTTGAAAAATCCATATTTTTGTTTATTTTAATTTACAAAGTTTGGATGTGGCAGCTTCACATTTATAAGAGCAAAGACGATTGTTTCCATGGCTAACTAAGTGAAATTATTTAAAAATGATAAGAATTGGCTAGGAATGATAAGAATTGGCAACGAAGGTTAGAAGAATCCTAGACATAGAGGTCACAAAAATAAAATTGCTATAAATTAATTGTGGAAAGAACTTAGCAATACTGTGGATAGTGATGGTAAAATTTGTCAGGGTGTTGACGCAATTGATAGAAAAGTGTAGTTGAACTTCTTCTTGATGCTATAACGATAGAATATTACGAAAAAATGTAGTAAATAACTGACAATGAGAAACAATTTTCCCAAACAGAGCCTTGAGTGGTTTTTCGCACGGAACAATTCGATTTTCAATTGGTTCGGCCTGGAATCGATTTGACCTTGCGTCCATTTCCTCCCTCGCCCCTCGAAGATGGTTTAAGAGCGCGAGTGCGACAGAGACAAAAAACAATAATAATATTAATTAACGCTGGCTGTGGCCCGTCAGGCATCTGCTTGCATCTTAAATTAACCAATTAATTTGACCGCTGGCACGGAATATACAACAGTGGCGGAACATCTTGTGTAGTATCAAAAAAAATATTATATTTTTGCATTGATTTATACTTACACAAATGTTCATAAACAGATAACTATATTTCCATACTGATTAAAGATTTTTTTTATAAAAAATAGTTTCAGTAGGAAGGTACATCTTCTTGACGTGTTCCATTTCTGGTAAAAAGACCGGGTGTATACCACCGAAAGAGGATTCGAAAAATAAAGAATATTGATATTATTTATAAAATTCCAATGTGTGTTAGAATTTAAAGACACTAGTTTGTCAGTAGCTTTTTACTTGTAAATAAATTCGTCTAATCAACAAAAATACTGAAAGTTTAAAGGAGTACATCTTCCCCGCCATCAAAAGCAAACATCAAATAAACTTTTTGAGAACAATATTGCTGCTTTTCCTTTATTCCGGAATCCTCCTCCTCCTAGGTGCCTTCTCTGTTGAGGTTGGCGATTAATATGGCATATGACTCTCTGTCCAGAGTTTGGTGAATAAGGTTGTTTCCGTCGGTGTGGGTTCTTATGTTACGTAACCATGATTTCTTTTTCCTCCCTATGCTACGTTTTCTATCGATTTTTCCTTCTATTATGAGCTGTATTTCTTCATATTCTGAGTGCCGCATTATAATGTCCAATGTAGAAGTTATTTTGATTTTAATTATTCCGGAATAAGATTTGGTAGTTTTTTTATTATACTAATTTGTTTATTTTTTATTATGTTTAATTTAGTATGTTTCTAAACCGATTAAAGTATATTTCTATAAATATTGTCTAAGTATACCGAGAAGAAACTCAGTCATATTCAAATCTCGAATGCCACTTTATCTAAAGAAGAAAACATTCGACCAATGTCTACTACCAGTCATGACCTATGCATGCGAAATCTGGACATTTAAAACGGACATTATAAGGAAACTGCAGGTTGCACAACGGTCAATTGAACGAAATATTAACCTGGGAATAACTAAAAAAGACCGCATAAGAATAGAGTGGATAAGACAAAAGACTCAGATAATAGATGTCATCCACAGAACGTGGCATCCCTCAAGTGGCTATGGGCAGGACACCTGGCAAGAAGGATGGACAACAGATAAACCACAAAAATTACAGCAGAGTACCCACGAGGAATTAAGAGACCTAGAAGAAGACCAAAACTGCGATGAGACCATGATATTAGGAAATTAGCAGGGATAGCACAACTTATAGTGGTCAGAAGCCTGGCTTCCTATCAAAGACATCATATATATATATTTGGGATTAATCTTATAAAAATACTGTTACTGTACTATACAGATTATACAACTAAATGTTGCCTTCCCAGTCTCAATCGCCAGCCATCTCTGTCGTACACGAGATCTTCTTCGATATTCCGATCTCTCATCGCCTGTCGTATACCATCGTTCCAGGAGCGACGCGGGCATCCCTTTTTGTTTCTTCCAGTGGGTGACCATTTGAATACACGTTTTGGCCACCTTGTG
Organism: Sitophilus oryzae; assembly: GCF_002938485.1. Classification (NCBI taxonomy): domain Eukaryota; kingdom Metazoa; phylum Arthropoda; class Insecta; order Coleoptera; family Curculionidae; genus Sitophilus; species Sitophilus oryzae. Next base: position 362,692 of record NW_022146307.1, on the reverse strand, counting down.
TCCTCCATCCTCATTAGATGACCAAACCAATTAGATGACCAGACCAATCAAAGACATCATCATCTAGTTTTAGAGCATCCATATAGATTCTTTTATTCCGTAGTTCTAAGATCTTCCTGGTTTTCCTCGTTTTCTTCGTTTATGGTAGAACCCATTGAAAGACTCGTTTCCCATTGAAATGACATTCAGATTATGAGGTGCCCAAATCATTTCAGCGACCTTCTCCATATTCTATCAACAACCGTGTGCTGAATATCCATTCCTCTTCTAAATTCTACGTTGGATACGCATTCGATTCTAGATACTGAATGAAGCATGAAACACTATTATTCTAGACACAATCATCATTCTAGGAACAAGTAAAAGTGTTGTGAACCGCCACTGCTCAACTAACTGAGCAACTGCTTTGAAAACTTATAACTTATAACAATATATCAAGTTGATAAGAATAGAAAACGTTTAATATTCGGAGCTGAACGGGCCGCTGATGACGATGACTAATTTTGCGCTCTATTTTTTTTCTCTCGTTTGTTCTGGCACCGGTTTGGTCCAGATTTGTTTTCTATATTAATTGAGACACTTTATCGCGTTTTGAGACCGGAGTATCGATGACTGTAAACAATGTGTAATCTGTTCAATTAGAAAAGTTATTAGAATCAATGTGACATGTGATTAAAGGCAGTGATGATTCTAGGAATGTCATTACAACCAGTAGCAAAAAATAAGGCTGTATTCCGTTTATTATCTTATGGTTATGGTTCTCTGGTTTTTATGTTTTGGCTGAAATTTTTATAATTGCGTAACATGGTTCCTAAAAAAGATCTGTCAGTATTGTCACCAAATTAACCAGCGGTTAACATATTCTGGTTCAATTGTCAATTATATGTCATTCAATCGGTTGCAAAACCAGGTGAACCACATCGGTAAACTACGGCAAAGAGTGGTTCCTGAAAAACATTGTTTTGATACGGAACGGTTTGGTAAAATACTGGAAATGTCAAATGATGACGTTTTCACGATTCAAAAAATTCACGATTACTTGTTGTCTCGTTTTTCATATTTTCTTTCAATATACCTAACTTTAAGAACCAATTGCACAGTTAATGAAATTTCTTTACCTTTAGTACCTACCTCCATTGCTTCCGGATATAAATACAAAATATTAATACAAATTTTACAAAATAAATGAGAATTTCACTCAAATTTCCAATATTTGCTTTATTTCTGCCACATAAATGACACTGATTGGACAAATAAAACCAGAAAAACCAGCCTCATCGCGCTGGTTTTAGTTTGGTGATAATTATGACCGATATTTTTCAGGAACCGTGTCTCATAATAATAAAACTTTCAGATGACCAATAGAAACGGAAGATAAAGCCCTTTAAAACCATAACCAAGGTAAGCAACGGACTACAGCCTTTCTTGTTTTGCAAACAAATCGTGAACTGTCTGACGAGTGTAACATCTCATTTACAATGTATTTTTAAACATTAAACTCCATTGAAAAGATGAATCCAGCATGAAATGTTAGAATTTATATATTATAGAATAATAAAAATTTCAAAGTTTGACGGTTTTACTATTTTATCGAATTGTTATTCAGGATCCAATCCTTACAGTAGTTTAACAACCCGGTTAACCTAACCTAATTTAGAATGGAATATAGCCTAAGACATGCACTTTACAGCACAATACAGTATAAGAATATATTGGTTTTCATTGATTTGGTGTTTTATATGGATGTTGATTTTAAAATAATTTTAGAATTACTCATAATATTAAGTAAATAATTATTGTCTATCCTGAAAAATAATAAGATAATATTAAACAGCATAGTTATGTTAATGTGTGACTATTTATCTAACAGTTGATTTATTACATTTATCCAACCGCAAACCACTACTATTAAATAACTTACCTACCGTAAGTTTAATAGCATTAAACAAATTAACACTTTAAGATATTATAGTGTGACTAGCGTGTACCAGTGACTTCGTTCGCGTCGAATTAATCATTTGTAATGGTGATGATAAAGCAAAGCAAGAATTTCCATTGACATACAAACTGGATAAAATTTTCTCTCATTTATGTCAGCATGAGAAAAAACAATATGGCGATATTATTATATAACTTGGTAATATTTGAGGGGTAGTTTCATCTCGTTGGAATTTGACTTTCGAAAAATCCGTTTGCCAAAAATAAGCTTTTTACGTCAAGCAGTTTAAGCAGAATCGTGGTTAAGAAATTACCCAACTTTTTGGAACACCCTGTATGATTTTTTAAAAAATTTCAAAATATGTAAAACCCAATAAATTATGCTTGTCCAAGCGTTTTCCCGAAAGACTAACCGTTTTTAAATAACAAATATTGTAATATTTGAGGGGCGTTTTCACCCTCTTGGAATTTGAGATTCGAGAAACCCCTCCTTATCGAACCTCTACACCCCACAGTCAATCCGTTTGCCAAAACTCAGTTTTAAACGTCAAGCAGTTTAAGCAGAATCGTCATTACTCAATGGTCATATTTTATGAAACACCCTGTATAAATTTATAAAAAATCTTAAAATATGTAAAACAACAAAATAAAATATACGTGCTTAAGAGTTTTTCCGAGAAACTCACCGGTTTTTAAATAAAAAATATTTTAATATTTGAGGGATAGTTTCACCCCCTTAGAATTCGAGTTTCGTAAAATCCCTTCTTATCGAACCTCTACACTAGTAGTGGGAACTATTGAATGAATACTATCGAAACATTCGATAGTTGCAATTCATTCGAATAATTCGATAGTTAGTAAGAAAACATTCGTTGAAAACTATTCGAATAAAAATTATCGAATAGATCCGTCATCTGCCTTGAAATATTGTATTCTAGTAATTCGGCAGCAAATACCATTCATTTACAAAATTCATTCATTTATTCGTCAGGATCGATTATAATAAAATATTAACTGAATTTTAGTTGTCGCCCGGCGACGTAGGTTTCTTTCCGAGAAACCCGACAGCGGTCGGTGGCAATGCTATGAAAGAAGCCGGCATCTTTGATTTTTTGCGGAGTCAGATATAGATAAGGACACATTATTTTTTTTATTGAAGTGCTAGTATTTACACAGAAAATACATTATGAAGGGCGCTGTTGCCATATTTTGGTATTAGTTGATATTAGCAAAGAATATTATTGTTTGGCTTTAGTTAGTTAGGGATATTATGTCTATATATTCTGCATTTTTTTATTAATATTCTGTTGTTACACTGCAATAATACTTGTTATTTTGGATGTAGGAAAATTATTTTTAATGTTTTTAAGCAAATACTGGTTTAATAAATAATAATAACACTAATAATTTGTTATGCCTATTGACAACAAAATTTAAAATCATTTAATATAAATATTTTTTTAAGTAGTAGCAAAATATAAACAACAAATTAGATGTCAAAATTATTTATATTAGATCCTATTTAAAAATAATATAGTCTCTAAATTTTTTGTGTGTGGCAACGTTGGTTTATTAAATAATAATAATTACAGAACTAATTTGTTATATTAACAACAAATTTTAAAATCATAAAATATAAACATTTATTAATTTTCTAAGCATGCAGTGTAATGGAAGGAAAATATAAATAAAAAATTAGAAATCAAAATTATTTATATTAGATGCTTTATATTACTATTTAAAAATTATATTTACTTTTACTGGCATTTACTTTAAAAAATAAATGAAATATTTCTTCGCAAAAAACTACATGTAAGAGAATTAGCATAAACAAAATACAAACATCGTTAATTTTTTTTTAAATTGGCACGTGTAAAACTTTCATTTTAATTTTCTCACCCCATAGTTCGATAACCATTTACTTAACCACATTACTTAAATATGATTATTAAGTTCAACTAATTCATATTATTAAAACATCTAAAATACAAATATGTATTTTTAAAATTAATTGTAAGTTCATCTCATCTCTCTTAAAAATTGCTACTTCTCAAAATTTCCCATTAAAAAATAGACCATATACCATATAAAATTAAATAATTGAAAGATCGGACTACAGAAAACCACACAAATTTTCGGAAAAATTTTGACCACCTGCCCATGCACACAATCGTCAATAATAAAATTAAAAAATAACTACTATTTTAGTATTTTAACTATTTTAATAAACGCAAAAATAGCCCAGTATTTATACGGCGAAGTTATAAAAATTTGGAAGAACTAATAATGCACTGACGCATACAAAAATCAAACGAATATTAAATTTCATTTATCAAAAGCATTCGATAGTCGTGGCTCAACGATAACCATTTAGTCGCACGGCGAGGTTGTCACATATGCTTTAGTATACAAATGAATGAATGATTTTATTCGAATAAAACCATTCGATAGTTGAAATCATTCATTCATTAACCATTCGATAGTCTAATTCATTCGATAGTTCCCATCTACATTCGATAGCTACTCTACACCCTAAAGTCAATCTGTCTTCCAAAAATCAGCTTTTTACGTCAAGCGCTTTAAGCAGGATCGTGATTAATCAGTGACCAGATTTTTCGAAACACCCTGTATACATTTTTAAAAAATCTTAAAATATGTAAAAAAACTAAATAAAATATACGTGTTTAAGCGTTTTTTCGAAAACTTGGCCGTTTCTTAAATAAAAAATATTGTAATATTTGAGGGGTGGTTTCACCCTCTTGGAACTGGAATTTCGAAAAATCCCTTCTTATCGAACCTCTACATCCTAGAATCAACCTGTATGCCAAAATTGAGCTTCTTACGTTGAGTGGTTTGAGCAGAATCGCGATTAATCAGTATGTCAGTCACTTAAGGATTTTATATATTAGTATAGATATATATTTTTTTTATTTTGGATTTCTCAGAAGTTATGTTTCTGCACATTTTTTCAAACTCTAAATATTTTAGTCAATATTCAAGTTATTTATTTCGTATAAGGAGGAGCTTATAAAATATAAAATTCGTTAGAGATACTTAAAAAGTTTGTTTTTCACAAAATTGATGTGTGATGAAATTCACATGTGATTTAAATTAAAAAAAAAAAAAATTTTAAACCTTATAATAAATCAAAAAATAAGAGCTGCAGGAAGTAGACAGAGCTACTAAGAGAACACTATCACAGTTCAGATTGCACCATCAGTGGTCTTCAGAAATCAGGTTGTATTTCCCCCGTATCCATGGAGGGAGAGGACTTGTCAATGTTAAAAGAGCATGCATCGGTTCCATCGGTTCAGGAACAGCTGATGGAACTACTTCGAGGAAAGGCTCTGCATGGAAGGTATTTCCTGGGAAGGAATTGATAAAAGTGGATCTATACAATTCCTTACAAACATTAACCTCATGGGAGAAACCGAGGGCTTCATATGTGCAATACAAGATCAAGTGGTTAGCACTGGATCGTACAGGAGGCACATTTTAAAACAAAACATACCAACCGACGAATGTAGAGTATGTCATAAGATTAGCGAATCTATCCAACACATCAGCTCTGGATGTGAGAGTCTTGCGTCAGTCCAAAGACACGGAAAGACACGACAACATAGCAAAGATTATTCACCTGGAAGTGCTAAAAAATCAAGAACTCTGAAAATAAATATTATGAATACAGGCCATAAGAATTAGAGAAAAACGAACATTATAAAGTATACTGGAATACGCAAATACAGACAGACAGATGAGTAATTCATAATAAGCCGGACATTGTTTGGATAGATAAAAACGAAAAGAAAGCCTACTTAATCGACGTAGCTGTACCACTAGATCACAACGTAGTCGAAATTGCAAGGGAAAAAATTGCGAAGTATCAAGACTTGACTTTCGATATGAGACAAACCTATCATCTAAAAGCAACCCGAGTAACACCAGTAATACCACTCATCATTTCAAGCAATAATCTGGTTCATATTGATTTTTGAGAATAACTTAAAGGAGCTAAAACTACCAGAAAATATCATCTATTTATGTATCATCTATATCATTTAAATCATTCATCAAATAAAACGTTACACTTGCTATTGTAACGTTACTATTTTTCATGTCGGACAGTCTAGTTTCTTATTACTATGTCTTAAATTGTAGCTATGCATTTTCCAGGGTTTAATCGATTTTCCTTGGAACCGATAAATTACAGCAAGTGCCCAACGATGACAGCTTTATATAGCAGTACTTAAATCCATTTTGACATATTTATTTCGGCCAATAAATTTAGCAGTACTCGAAAAGTTAAACGGTTTTACAATGGGTCGCTTTTAGAACGGCCGTCCCATAAAAAACTTAAAGCACTTTAGATTAAACAACCCAGGGATATATAATTAAAAGCTCCATTTCTTTTTATTTGTTAAATACTTTATATTTAGGGCCCTGTTCCAATCACTTAAACCAGTAATTAGCACAATTCGTGCTGTCTGTATTCGAAGAAAACTTATGTTGAGCATTTTTTTGACTCTTGAAAATCATATGACCTTTATAGAAATCATTAAAAATAGATTATAATCTACCAAAATCAAATTAATGAGTTTTCAGAAGCGTTTGTAGCATTTTTTTATATAACTAGTCGTGGCATGCTCTTCATTCTTCTTACAGGGTGTAGCACACTAAAATGTATTAAAATTGAAAAATTGATTGAAATAGAAATGTTGGCTATTATGATTTTGCCCGTTTGAATGCCAGAATCGAACAAAACCAAAAGCATGTTAAAGGTTGCTGAAATGAAAGACTTAAGAACCATAATGGGGAGGACTAGAAGAGACAGAATTAGGAACACAGATATCAGACAACAATGTGGAATACAGGACGTTATAAGATGGGTTGTAGAGTATGTCATAAGACATACTAGACAAAGAAAATGACAATGCCACAGTGGTTCCCCTTAATTAGCTGCGCGGTCATAACTGTTAGATATCTAGATATAGCTTGAGTGCACCTTTAAGACAAAAAGTCAATCTATAACCACCCGGTATAAGATCTGGCGGCAATTCGCTGCAGCCAGTGGCAATTAATTTATATGCACTATACTTTAAGCAACAAGTATTATCATGCCGTTTAAGAGGATTTGAAAGGGAAAGTAGTTAAAAGTATTAAAGAGTGACAAGCAAAAATGTAAACATACTATTTTTGTTGCCTTCAAATAAATTGCCATAAACTAATATTACTTAGGTTTAATTAAGTGCAAAAAAGAAAAAACAGTTCTTTTTACCTTCTTTTCGAACGTCCATTACAGAAAAGGCAACAGCTTTTATCAATTTTAATAAAATAAGTAATAAGTATAAGTTATTTATTATGTATCGTTTATAGGGGAATATAAGAAAAGTATTAGCAACAGTTTCATGCAATCATTTTGAAATTAATATTTCTAAGTAATGACCTATCTGGGAACCACTGTGCAATGGTTCGTACATGTAAAACGCATGGACGAAAACAAGCTACCACCAGTCAACGCAACAACGCAGTCAAAAAACGTACAACCTCGCCACAAAAGTGTCATTTTTACTCTTAATGAAACAATATACTATTTTTACATTGAAAAATATGTCGTTTTTAGACAAAACTGGTAAACTATTAAACTTTACCAGTTTTTAAAGAAAAACCAAAGAATAGACGTTAATGAATTGACATAATTTTCTAAAATTTGTCGATCGATAATTTGTTTCAGTATCAGTAGGTACCAAGTACCAATCATTAATTTTAAAATTCTCTAACATAATATTGGCAACTATATAATCCAATCATTGTTGACCGCGTCTTATATTTTATATTTAAAGTTTAATTCTTTCAAAAATGTTCTCAGAAAAGCCATTTAAACCATTTTTAAGTCACCTGTCTTTGAAATGTAATCTAGAAATAAAATATTAAGTTTCTTCGTTTCTGATTGAAAAATATTGAGGACCTCTCAGAAATCTATTTCCCAGATTTGCAGTTAGGTACGAAAAAAGTTTAGTCTTCACCTGCTTAGGCTATTAGACCATTAAGATAAGAGATATGTAGTGCATTGTGAAGTATATCGAGGTTTCATAGTTATTGTATTGTTATTCATAATGAAAAAGCGAAAGAGAGAGAGAGAAAATTATTTTTCATATTATTCTTTAAGACAATGACAAATATATGTTTTAATAAAAAATAAAGATATTTAAAGATGAATAGATAGAGTACTATTCATCTTTAAATTTCTTTATTTTTTTAATTATCTATTAATCTTTGAAAAAAATACGGCGAAAAAATCTTTTTAATTTAATGAATTACTATAGTCATTATACAGGGTGGTCCGAACTGTATTCCGGAAACTTCGGCAGCATATACTGCAGATAAAAATAAGTAGAAAAGTTCGTATAAATGTATGTCCTAAAATGCTTAGTTTCGGAGATACAGAGGGTAGAAGTTTTATTTTTATTTCGATTTTTTCCAAATAATTTCTACAGTAACGTCAATATTTGGATGAAAATTGGTATCCGGAAATTTTTTGACATGAGAAATTTGATTTTGATGTCAATATGACTCCTACTAGTAGAGGGCGCCACCTACATATTTTTGAACAAGTTTGAAGAGTAATAACTTTTCGTCTGTACCTGTATAAAACTACCGAGTAAAAAAGTATACATTTACGACGTTTTTTACGTAAAAAATGTCTCTTGGCAAAAATCGCTACGAGTATTAGTTTTCGAGATATTTGGAATCGAAATTATCAATACTTGTCATCATTGACATAATTAAACATGATGACTAAATAGTTATTACACTGAGATCATAAATTTGAAAGTTTTTGTGCCAAAAGTTGAACAGAAACTGTTTTATCATCATTTTTTTGCAGAAAAATGTATTATTAATTCAAAATAAATAAAAATTTCCCAAATTTATTATTTCAGTGAAATAACTATCTACTCAACATGTTTATTTTTCGTCAATAATGACATGTATTGACTATTTCCATTCTAAATATCTTGAGAACGGTTACTCGTAGCCATTTCTACAAAGAGATTTTTTACGTAAAAAGTCATAGAGATGTATATTTTTTCCTTCGGTAGCTTTATACAGGTACGGACACAAAGTTATTACGCTTCAAAACAGTTAAAACACTTGTAGGTGGCGCCCTCTACCAGTAGGAGTCATATTGACATCAAAATCAAATTTCTCATGTCAAAAAATTTCCGGATACCAATTTTCATCCAAATATTGACGTTACTTCAGAAATTATTTGGAAAAAATCGAAATAAAAATGAAACTTCTACACTCTGTATCTCCGAAACTAAGCATTTTAGGACATACATTTATACGAACTTTTCTACTTATTTTTATCTGCAGAATATGCTGCCGAAGTTTCCGGAATATAGTTCGGACACCACCCTGTATAGGTAATAATCAGTAATAATCATATACGATCTCTTCGTTGATAAACTTTTTTATACCTAAATGGGTGGTACATTATTATATAGCATTTTTCTCTTTACATCTGATTTGTATATCTTGGATCCTTTTGCTTTTTGTACAATGAGGTTTGTCTATTTATATTATTTGTTTTCAAAAATAGCAGGTTAGTCGTGACTGACTAAGTTAAGAAAAAAACCTCACTTAAATTTTGAGTTTTTTTTATTTGTATAAAAATTAGTATAAAAATAGTAAAGTCTTTTTTATAATACTTTGATGTTAAAAGAACTAAAGTAGCATTAACTCTTTTCATTCCGTCTCTATATTATTTTCATACTCGAACATTTCGGGGTTCTAATGTACACTTATTTTCCCATGGTGCTACGGGCGTTTTTATGGTTCGAACCTATAATTTTTTCGGTATAATTTGGTATCAGATTACACATGTTCTTTTCGTTCCCTCCGTTTCTTCGTAATGGCAATTAATTTTCGAAAAAACTGACAGAACATAATTTTTATTTGCTTCTTTTCTTTTTTTCTTGGTTAGACCGAAAACTTTCAAAGCGAAATAAATTGAAATGTGAAAATCAGAATAAGTACGATATATTTGATTAATGTATTTAATTATACAAATTTGTAGAATCAACATTTATGTTTTAAAAAGAGAGTAGAATGTAGTGAAGTTGTTGATTTTGTTTTGGTTTTTACTCAAAATCGACATTTGACATTTCTTTTCAACTATCTTTTCGGTCAATTGTTTTATTGTAATTCTCTTTCAGTTCTTTGTTTTCGGACAAATTTCCTAGCTACCCGAATACCGATCGATGATTTATCGCACTTACTGGAAAAAATTATATTTATTCATAAACTTGAACGACAAAATGAACTGTCTGAAAGTGAGTGTTAAATAAGTGCAAATATTTTCAGGGCTGGTAGATTTCGATAAAAGAAACATATTTTATCATTACCGTTTTTCAAATAAATCTAAAATAACCTAGTTATTTTACTTTGAACATTTCCAAAAAAATATTTTTTTGCTAAAATTTTAAGAACCACTGGATCTTTTCTGGATTTTCTTTTTTGTAAATTTAATCTACTTATCCTATGTTGCCATATTATCAAGAAATTATGTTTTTTAACTAAACAAATTACAAAAATGTTTTTTTTCATAATCGTGTTTCTGAAAATATAAGGTTGCTTACCACATAGGACACGGAGTATTGTAGCTAAATGATTAGATTTTTACAAATTATAAGTTTTGGGTTCGTTGAATGACTATTAGAGCTACAATTTAAAAATATTTTTACAAGATACAGAGTGTCCCAAATAAATAAAAAATATCAAAGTTGTATTTTTTAAAAGGTACACCCTGTATATTATTACATTTCTAGTTTCTACGATTAAAATAAAGGTAAATTTGATTAAGGTTTATCACACTTAAACCTTACCGTTTTTGAAATATTTTCAATTTTGTGAAATTGCAGTAAAAATTTTAAGGCTTTATTTCTCCAAGGGTATCAAAGTTTTTAATACTAAATATTTACTGAAGTCTATTTATTGATCAGTTATTGTGTTGCAATAACGAAAATAATACTACCTCATACAGAGTGTCTAAAAATTTATTTTAAATTATTTCTAGTTTTAAACGGCAATAACTTGTTTAATTTAAATGGAACGCCCTGTATATTTTAGGAGAATCAGATGTACAATTTAATTGTCTATCAAATTGTATTATACCACTTTTTACCTATCCTTTCAAGTTTTAGTAGAAAATGCAGTTTCTTATAATTTAGACCTCATTTATCAATATACTCATGGAATATTGACATTTTAGATTGTTTTTAAAATAACAAATGTACAAAATGTACAGGCTAGTAATATTATCGTTTTTAGCAAAATGATAATATTACTAGCCCATTTCTATGCAAAAAGAAAACTATTTAAATCTTTATATAGAATATATATATATATATATAGAATATATATAAAGAGATATATAGATATATCTATATATATATATAGAATATATATAAAGAGATACCATTACTTAAATATACCACTATTATTTCCGCCCAAATACTAATTAATTACATGCTTTATTATGTTCGTTAATAAATTATTCTAAATAAATGTGGATTTGAATTAGAAATCAATATAATAAGTTATGAAAATGAATGTCTCTGTTGTTATAAATAAGAATTTGTCAAAAAATGAAATATCATTTTTAAGGTGTTACTTTTTATCACACTGTCTAATGAATCTATACAAAATTCAGTTTTTTAGTATTTGGAGCAATTATTATTAATCAACGCAAAGAGTCAATTAATGTAGTTTGAATACTGGAATCATATTAATTGGTCCTCTTTAACAAATATTTAAACAGTTTTTTTATTTTTTTAATTAAATAAACAAACTCTAAAAATTTGGTACATCTTTAAATATAATCGTATTAAGTATTTCAGGGGTATATTGATAAATGAGTTCTAAATTACAAGAAAATGCATTTTATACGGAAACTTGAAGAGATAGGTAAAAAATGGTATAATATAATTTGATAGATAATTAAATTGTGCATCTGATTCTCGTAAAATATACAGGGTGTTCCATTTAAATTAAACAAGTTATTGCCGTTTAAAGCTAGTAATTATTTAAAATAAAATTTTAGACACTCTGTATAAGGTAGTATAATTTTTATTATTGCAACACAATAACTGATCAATAAATAAACTTCAGTAAATATTTAGTATTAAAAACTTTGATACCCTTGAAGAAATGCAGCCTTAAAATTTTGACTGCAATTTCACAAAATTGAAAATATTTCAAAAACGGTAAGGTTTAAGTGTAATAAACCTTTATCAAATTTACCTTTATTTTAATCGTAGAGACTAATAACATACAGGGTGTTCCATTTAAAAAAATACAACTTTGATATTTTTTATTAATTTGGGACACTCTGTATCTTGTAAAAATATTTTTAAATTGTAGCTCTAATAGTCCTTCAACGAACCCAAAACTTACAATTTGTAAAAATCTAATCGTTTAGCTACAATACTCCGTGTCGTATGTGATGAACAACCCTGTATATTACTCCTAAAAATATTTGCACTTGGACTACTACGACCAGAAATAATTTTTAAAACATAAGTTTATTCAAGGAAATGTAGATATTTATCAGACCAGACTCTACGTACAAGCATAACTAACATCAATTGACTTTTGTGATCCCTACGTATGTCTTACGCAAGTTTACTAAAGTTTTTCACTACTGAGTCACGTAACAGCGTGCTAAAGGTCATCATAGACGAGACTGCCTGCTTCCATATACTCATTTGGATCAAGTTCGTATATCGTATGATCGAAAAAAATGGCGTGGAGTTACCCTACAAATGACGGTCCATAATATTTTATCGTCTCTGTTCATACTATAAATTAACTGATTCAGGGTGATTCGAGCTTCGTAGTTTGTGCTAATACATTTGAATTTCCATTTTCCCAAATTTCCTTTTTGTTTCTCATTTAAAAAACATAAAGTTCGTTGAAAGGATTTCAAGGTCATAAATTCTTTTTTCTGGAACATAAAAAGATTTTGTCCATGTCAACAGTGTTTAGGAATTACAATTTTTGAATTACAGAAGTCACTTAAGCCCGGTTGACACGCTCCAAGTTTACTTGGACCAAGTCAACCTGATGCTGCTATATACCCTGATGCTGCTATATACCTAAGTATTCGTACATGGACGCTGTGCACGTCCTTCTTGTATGCTACTTCAATCGTGTCAACTGTTTTATCCAAGTCACGTAGGAAGGCTTCGTAGCATCCAAGTAAGTTGACAACCAGCCTACTTACTTGTATGTTACAAAACCTGACAACTTAACTTGACTAAAACTGAGAAAAAAAAAACGGTTCCAAAAAGCAGCGTACAAGTAAGACGCACGCAGCATTATGTATACAAGTACAGTTATATGGCAGCACCCAAGTGTACTTGGTCCAAGTACAATTGGACCGTGTCATTTCGTCTTTAGCAAACTTTATTCCATTGACAAGTTTCAATGAATTTTCATATTCTACATACAGGGTGGCGCACCTCATTCGCCTCGGTAATGTGTACGATTTAAAATTATTTTGAAATGTACAGGGTGTTTCAGAACTAAGATCCATACTAAAGTTATATTTTTTTATTATGGAACACATATTTTTGGATTCTTGGGCCCAAAAAAAGGTATTTATTATAAGGGTTAAATATGTTTAAAATCTTTGGTTTTTGAGATATTTAAAGATATTTAAATTTGCATGCTACAATAGAATATATTATTAACACCCTGTACATTACTTATCAGAATTAGTTGTTGTGCTTACTTTAAAGGTAGAGAAGTAAACTTTACAGAAAAAATGTTATTCCTTCCTTAAATGTATACAGGGGTATCAAAAATTGCTGGTCTATTTTAAATATTTATTTTACATAAGAACTTCGTTATTTCAAATGCAACACTATGTATTTTTTTAAATAAGTCGAAGCAGATTTAAATGCTCTTTCAAACTATATTAGGGTTTCCTATACCTATCTGGCTCAGATTTTGAATAAAAAGTGATTTTTCAATAAAATTGTAATCAAGATGGCTAGTGCGTTGTCATGGCAAGTTTCTAGTGACAGTAGCTATCTTCAAAATCGATATTAGTTTATGGACTTATTTAAATTTATGCCAGTTTACTTTTATTTAATTTACCTACAATAGTTTAATAAATAATATTTATTAAATATGTGTATATTATTCTATCAAGAAAAACGAAGAAGTAGTTCTTTGAATTATTTTACGATGACTTGTAGATATATGAATTTTCTATAAAATAGCCAATTACGGCAAATTCATTTTATTCACTTCCAACAACAGGTTTCTGCCTAATAGGTTTTTTATAAACCACACTACCAGCTCTGTGAAATAGGACAAGAAGTTTTTCAAAGAAACTCTTATCAGGAAGATTCCTATTTGGATGTCTTTGAGCCCTTGAGGCCAAGAAGCAATTTTCCTCACAAAATAATATCACTAGTAACATATCTATTCGTTCCGCCAGCAGATTACTGCTTTATTTTTCTTGATAAAATAATGAATACTTACTTATTAAACTATTGTAGGTAAATTTAAGTAAACTGTTATAAATTATAAATAATAATGTCCATAAACTAATGTCGACTTTGAAAATAGTTACTAACTGTCACTAGAAAATTGCCATGGCGACACCAGCCATCTTGATTGCAATTTTATTTAAAAATCGCTTTATATTCAAAATCTGAGCTAGATAGTTATAGGAAACCCTAATATAGTTTAAAAGAGCATTTGAATCTGCTGCGATTTATTTAAAAAAATACAGGGAGTTGCGTTTGAAATAACGAAGTTTTTATATAAAATATATCCTTAAAATTGATCAGCAACTTTTGATAGCCCTGTATAAATTTAAGGAACCAATACCATTTTTCAGTAAAGTTTGTTTCTCTACCTTTAAACTCAGCATAAGAATTAATTCTGGAAAGTAATGTACAGGGTGTTAATAGTCTATTCTATTGTAGCATACAAATTTAAATATCTTTAAATATCTCAAAAACTAAAGATTTTAAACATATTTAACCCTTATAATAAATGCCTTTTTTGGGCCCAAGAATCCAAAAATGAAATAAAATACCGGGTGTTCCATAAGAAAAAATATAACTTTGGTATGGATCTTAATTCTGAAACACCCTGTATATTTCAAAATAATTTTAAATTGTGTTCATTGTCTCCCCACATATACCCATAAAATATTTTGTTTCTACATCTTTCCGTTTTCGTATAATCAACCGAGGCGAATGAGGTGCGCCACCCTGTATATTCTAATATCGGTAGATGATGCTTTTGGATTCCACTGACTGACCGACAAATCTGAATTTTGATAACTATATTGATTTCGATAATTTTGAGAGAATAACATTATTCATATACACTAATATACAGGGCGAGTTTTAAATAAGTGCAAATATTTTCATGGCTGGTAGATCTCGATAAAAGAAACATAATATTTTCTCTTTGCCGTTTTTCAAAGTCTAAAATAACCGAGTTATTTAAGTTTGAAAATTAAAAAAAAATGAATTTTGAGAACCACTGCATCTTTTCTGGGATTTCTTTTTTGTGAATTTAATCTACTCCCTATTTTGCCATATTATCATAATATTATATCTTTAACTAAAAACTAAAAAAATTCCAAAACTTTTTTCAAAAAAAAAAATCCAAATTTTCCAAAAAAAAATTTCACGAAAAAAAACTCATAAAATCGTGTTTCTGGGGTCGAAAGTTTCTACCCATAAAAATATTTGCACCTATTTAAGCTTAGCAAACGTTCAAGAAAATATTGTGTTGTATGCATTCTTCCGATTGCGCGAAATTCTGATTTTCTGATTACGCTAATGCTTCTAGGAATCGTAGACAATAAAAAAGTGCTACTTTATTATGTTCAGTATACCTATTTTAATCGTGTGACAAATACTTTTTATGGTATTGAGTCAACAATCAGCACGATTAAACAAAATTATTCGCCAAATTGCTCTCGATACTGCAGCTGTATTGTTCCCGGAACAATTTTTACAATACACAGAAGCTTCGTTTAGCTCTTTAATTAGAGGCATTTAAATTTATTATTAATGCTTAATGGAGATTATTCTTCATTATGAATTAATTATTTCGATTAAGATTATCATTATTTATTGCTTGCATTTACTGATAAAGATAATTTAATTCTATAAATTTAACTTATCAATAATTAGTTATTTCTTATTTACTAATTTATGTTTAATATGTTTGTATAATATCCATAAGTCTTTTTTGGAAAAATGTATCCGCCACAAATGTTTATTACATTATTACACTACATTATTTATTAACTACTTTGTTAGATTTTTTTTAACTGTGATGAGAGCAATTTTTTAACATCCACACTATTCCCATACTTTCAACGACTGATAAAAATGAAGCGAAAGGGAGAAAAGATTTGTATTGATCATGAAAGGAAAAATAAATTTTGTTAGGGGTGTTATCAAGGGGTAGTTTATCAAAGCACCACATTTTAGACAGATAAACTTTAGTTTATGAGTTTTTGAAAAACTTGAGTTATCACTATGTCAAAATAAACGTCAGATTATCGGTAGACCATAAAATTTAACTTATCAGTACGTCAAAAAATATAGATATAATAGAGTATTTGTAGATTTGTGTTAAAGTAAAGGGCTACTGACAAAAACACTGTGTGTGCACTATGTGCGCATATTTGAAGTGAAACTTCTTCTTGTAGAAGAATGTAGAATGAGTAAGAGGGGGGTTAATCACTGCGACCTTAAAGATCTCTTGTGGGCCCCCCTTTCTTGAGTCATCACACAGTCTATAACCCATCATACCCCTGTTGTAGAGGGGACAGGGTATTTCCCATACTCCTCTGACAACAGTTCTTCCTCCGAGGGTCCACACTCTTCCACGGTTGGAGTTTGGCCCTCCGTACAGCCCTTCACAGTCGAGGAGCTTGCCTCCGGCTGAGGAACTCGTGAGGTGGAGGCTGGAGGATCTGTCTCCATATTTCCTTTTTAATTTGGTCTCTCCTTAGACCTGATACCGGTGTTGTCCCATATCTATAATAGAGGATATGTCCCTCGTTCTCTATTGCCTCCTTGGATTTGAGATCAATTCCTATTGTGAAGACCTGACCATGACCCTCCTCCCTCGAGTTGATCACTCGCCAACTCGATGTCCTTACATTGAAGTTCTGACCCTGGATAAGGCTCAGCAGGTAGGTGGTGTCTTTCCCCTTGTTTCTAGGCAGAAAGACTGTGATGGCCGCCCCTTTAGAGATGTTTTCTCCCTTCACTGCAACCAGTTCCGGCCCTTGCCAATTTTTAAGTTTAGGTGCGATTTTCACCAACCAATTCGCCGATTCTTGAGATACACATTCTATGAGGATCATGCCCGCCCGAAAGTGTATCCCCACAAAACGCAGCTGACCCACATTTTGTAAAAAAAACAACGCTTTATTGTACAAAAAGCCAAAACAGCTTCATCGACAAAGCATTCACAAAACAAAAAAGCACAAAAACAAATATACAAATAATTAAAAAAAATGTCATACAATACAAATCAATTCGAAAAAATTTACGTCATAAAATTACAAATAAAACATATATGGACATTGCAGAACCCAGGCGTATCTAGAAAATTTTACAAAAGGGAAACTGTAAATGGATAAAATCATGTTATATATCATAAAATCAAGAGTTATAAAATATTAAATATTAAATACTAGACCTTTAACCAGTGTGTGAGATGATCAAAATTTTAAAATTCAAAATTGTTCATGATTAAACATCAACAAAAAAGTCGTTTACCGCATATAAGGCTCTCTCCAGTAAGTATGATTTCAGAGCTTAGCGAAATGCGGGAAAGAATGAAACTGAGACTTGAGAGAATGACTTTGTTATTCGAAGGCAACTCTGTGAGATTCTTAGAACTTGTTTTAGACAACTCGTTAAAATGGGACTTGCACATCCAAGCCTTATCAAAGAAACTAAGCTCTGCCTGTTTTGCGCTAAGATCAGTTTCTAAGGAACTTAACTCATCAACCTCTAGAATGGTCTATTATGTCCTTTTTGAGTCGCATCTTCGTTATGCCCTTCCATTCTGGGGTACTTGCTGCGCGACAAAATTTAATCATATTTTCAAACTTCAAAAGACAGCAGTTCGATAGTTATTGGGACTAAAGAGTAGAACTCACTGCCAAAATTTCAAAATACTGACTCTTCCTTCCTTATTCATTTTTGAATCCGTTTGCTTAATCCGCAAGCACATATTCTCTATTCCGGAAAGGCCTTCTCACAACTATCCACTCAGGAATGCGGAGCACGATATTTATCTGCCAACCCCGAGCTCAGAACTAGTTAAGGGCTCAATACTGTACAATGCCAAGAAAATGTACAATCATTTGCCTTCGAATATCATCTTGTAGATCGTTGTGTTGCGATCCGATCGCCACTACTTCGACCAGTATAGCCTCTTCTAGAGACGTTTGCTGGTCGGTGGCCAGAGCAACCTCTTACACTTGCTTACTTTCGTCTGTGTGTCCGTCTGTCCGTTTGTCTGTCTGAGGACTCCATTTCGGGTACCTCTATCCACGTGCCGACTTTGGTTCGAATCGACCCATAATTAAGAAAAATCCTGATGGTTTCGTCCATATACAGTCATCGGTTCGACATGTTGAGCGCGTCATCCTGTAGCCCATCCCCAATTATACCGAAATCGACCCACATTTTTATTCATTATCAAATCGTTAGTCTCACCCTGATGAAGATATAAACGAAACATCATATCAAACTTTGCAGGATGGGACCGTGTTCACCGTCGTCGCTCACATAGCCCCCATGAAATTTTGTCGTGATCGGAGACGACATCAACTTTTGACGTTTCTTTCGTCACAACTAACTGTCACAGTGACACGTCTCGTACACTCTAATGCAGTGTCTTGTACAGTTTAATGCAGAGTGCATAAATCTATAAAAACATAGTGTTAGGACCAGAGTGCAAAAAAATCAGGATTTAAAAAAAATAAAAAAATCGATTTTTTTTTATTTTAATCAGATTTTATTTTTATTTTAATCAATTTTTTATTTAAAGTCCTATCCTAAATGACAAAATCTTCGTAAGTAAATCTGCTCGATATCGATAATATTAACATATTTACGGTCTTTTTTCCACATCGATCACCGATATATTTTATTCTGTAAACTTTGCCGATGCCCCTATTACTGCAAAAAAATCGCCCGCTTAAATCAAAGGGATTTTTTTTTGGAAATAGTGATGACTGTCTTAAGTCGGAGAATAAATTTAGTACCATCTAATGTTCAAAGTGCAAAGTACTTATTGCAGAAGAAAATGCCGGTAGAAATTTGGAATTAACTAGAAGATAAATTAGGGAAGGCAGAAGTTAGATTGATCAACATTCAGCTATTTCAAAAAAAATATAAAACAGCTTTGACACCAGCATAATTTTTGACATTGATGATAGTCCTCAAAAAGAAAAATTTAACCTGACACCAAGGAAAAAAAAAAGATCATTTTTTGCGGTCCGAGTTTCCATTGATATATCCAGCGTATTCGGACACCCTTCTGGCATTCAGTCTTTTAAAAAGAGAGTGAAGGGCTATGTGTATGTTGAAAAACTAATATTTAAACTTATGTTCAATTTTTTTCTCACTTCTTTCATATTACCGTATTTTTTTATATATATATTTTGTAATTAATTATTGAATAATGTAGGTCTTTAATCATATTTCTGTAATAACTCGATTATTCATTTTACTACTCTTTTCTTACATATTTTTTTGGATGGTTGCGTGGAAGAACACAAATGTGAACATCGCCATCGTTATTATTTTAATTTGTATACAATTGTTTATATACTTAATAAAGACATTTTGAATTGAATTTGATGAATAGATATAGCGTATATTTGATAGAAAATACTTTTCTATAGCTTTATAGGAAAAGTTTTTCTAACTTTTACAGTTATTTTTTGATTTATCATAAGTTTTTAAACAAGTTGATTTTCTTGATTTAAATTCATGATTAAAATAAAAAAAACTCTTGATTTAAATCATGATTTAAATCTAAAGTCGTTAAAAAAATATCATTTAAAAATTAGTGGTTTTATCATAGCCATCGCACTCTATATAGGTTGGAATTTAAAACACCATTTTTAAGCGAAGATGTCAAAAGATGATATTTTTATGTCATTCTATTCAGAGTGTCCGTTTCTATCAAATAAAGTAAAAATATACTGAGCGTACCAGTTAATTATAATGTATAATATAATGTTTTGTATTATCTTTTGTTTGTTTGTTCGTGTACCTTGTTTGTTTACTTTGTTTGTTTAGTTTACCTTTGTCTACAAATTGAAAAATTTTTTGACAATAAAGGCATTTATTTATTTATTTATATTTATCAAAAACAGTCAATTTCCGGTAAAACAGGAAGTGACCGAAACTAATTGAATACGTCAGCCAATCGCTGATTTATGTCCTGTACATAGTTACCAAATCTCGAGTTTTATCTGAAAAACTAAGAAAGTTGTAGTTTACACTGTTTAGTTTTTCTAAAGGAAACCACATATCATTTAAATTATTACCACCCAGCTACCGAATATATTTCAAACCTTCCATCGAACGAAAACAGAACCCTCAGAACATATGTTTCGAGCCCTTAAAGTCCTTAAATCACTGGCTGATCAGTTTTAGAGAACCTTGCGAGAGATATCCGGTCCCGAAGGTACGCTGTGCGCCCTTCGAAGAAGCGGTCCAGATGCCCACCGCCTTTTTTCGAAGGGCTAAGGTACTTCCTATCGGAGGAACGGAAATAGGCCTCTGCGGGTATGTGGAATTTGTTTTTGGCACTGCGTGTCGTAAATATTTGTTTTTTTTGTAGAATATTATTTCTGTGTTTTTATTTCGTTTAAAAAAGTGTTCGCAAGGTTATCTTTTTGGAATATTTTTTCTCGCCTGCAATGTTCATATTTAAATTGTTTAATTGTAATTTATTTTAGTATATATTAAAAAAAATATTATCCCCCAGATGATTTTATGCAAAATTGTAATAGACTTCTTTGAAGAGGCGTGAAAGTTGTACTGTCGTTTAGAATTTCGTTTTATTTGGAATAGGCATCTGAAAGTTATTTGCAAAAATCTACCTTCAAATTACTAAAAATGTATAATACGGCCCAGAGAAAGCTACAATTAAAATACCAGCAACACTATGATTTTATCATTGTCAAATTTGATGTCTCATTTTTTTTGTTTATAAGAAATGAAAAGGGTGGTTATTTTTCTGAATTGGGATGATTATCTACAAAAGAATTACTTGAACTGAGAATAGTATTCGCGGTTTATGACTTCATTACTCAATCACTAGCAGGCCTCGCTCATACCACATACATCCTCAATAATTTAACAAATATATGAAATATTTGTAACTAAAGGATCTTTATTAATGCTAATTAATAAAATGTTTACATACTCCCCCATTCACAGCCAAACAATACCCAAAATAATTGTGAAATTCACGCCTCACAATACAAAGCCGTAAAGGGAAGAATCTTTTAGTAAAAGGAAGAATATGTATTTAATATGCCCATATAGACGGTTTTTGAGTGTGCTCCACAGGAAGAAGTCGTTCGGCGAAAGATCCAGTGGTATTTTCCTCCTGTATCCCCAATAAACGGGAGTCAAAGTTTTTCTTTTCTTCAACATGAATAATATTCAAGTCAATGTTGTTTTTTACTGTTCAATTATTTTATCTTCACACTTTCATGTGCTTAATAGCTTAATGCCTTTAGTTTCAATATATTAGTCGGTTTAGAACGTTTTTCTACGTTGTCCGATACCCAATTTCCAGCGTGTTCTATTCGTACAATCCTATGTTGACAGGTTTCTTTCTTTGTGTACGCTTTTTTGCCATTCCAGTTTCGGTCTTCCCCGTTTTCTTCTGCCCTTTGGTTGCCAATTGATTATTTTCTTGGGCCATCTAGTGTCCTACATTCGCTCTACATGTCCGTACCAGATCAGCTGCTTTTTCTCTATATCCTGTGTTATCGTACCTTCTATACCCATTTGTTGTTTTATGGTACTATTTCTTATTCGTTGTTGTCTTGAACCATGTTGCCATTTCTACGGCCTCTATCCTCTTCTTGTATCTCTCAGTTATTCTCCATGTTTCTGCTCCATACAGGAGGTTGCTCTTTATCATGGTTTCATATATATTGAATTTTCTTCGCTTTGTTATTG
Source organism: Sitophilus oryzae (assembly GCF_002938485.1). Lineage (NCBI taxonomy): Eukaryota > Metazoa > Arthropoda > Insecta > Coleoptera > Curculionidae > Sitophilus > Sitophilus oryzae. The sequence goes on along the minus strand of NW_022146307.1, from coordinate 340,478 downwards.
ATTTGCTCCATAAGATTCCATTTAGACATCCGATTATTTTTTTCGCGTTGATAATCCTTTTCTCTATTTCTCTGCCGTCAGTTCCAGTGTTATCACATGTAATTCCCAGGTACTCATACTCTTGACACTGCTTAATTTCGTGACCGTTGTCCAAGTTCAAGTTTCCTTCTTGTGCGCCTATACATAGATATTTTATTGTGGCTATGTTAACTGTCAAGCCCCATTCTCCGTATTCTTCAATAAGTTTTCTTAGCATATATTGCATATCATCTTTGTCATTGGCAACTATTATTTGATCGTCTGCGAATTGAAGTGTGAACAAACATTCATTGTCAATCTCTATGCCCATAACACAGATCTTTCTTTTCCAATTTTTTAAAGCGACTGCAACGTATATTTTAAAGAGAGTAGGGGAGATGCAACAACCTTGACGCAAGCCTTTGTCGGTTATAAATGTTTCTGTAAGCTCTTTTCCTACCTTTATTTTTGATTTTGCGTCCTTATATAGTTCCTTAAGAGCTGTTATATAAGTATGGTTGATCGTAGATTGTTCTAGTACCCTCCATAGTCTTGATATTGGGACAGTGTCGTAAGGACAGCCTTTAGTTTCAAACCTCTAGTTTATTCTTTAAACTGTTGACTTATTCGGTATAGGCTTTCTGGAGACTGAGCTGCGAACATATCTAACACAGCGAGAATACTGTTTCCAGCAAAATGCCGTTTAACCATCTTAACTTTTTCAGAAGTTGGGAAATTCATAATAATTTTATAAAAAGTTACACTATTTGGTACCTTCCTTTAATTTTTGTTATCAAAATGTGACATCGAATATGACAATGACACAATCATATTTTTGCTGGTATTTTAATTGTAGCTTCTCTGGGCCGTATTATAAATTATAATAATTTGAAGATAGATTTTTGCAAGTAATTTTTAAATGACTATTCCAAATGAAATAAAATTTTAGACAGAAATACAACTTTAACGCCTCTGCAAAAAAGTCTACTATACTTAGTATACATATAATATAGTAAAAGTCTACTAGTACTATAGTACTATACTACTATACTTTTGCATAAAATTATCTGGGGAGATAATATATTTGATCATTTCAAAATTTACATGTGATTTGAGATTGTTGCATTCGTATAAGTTTTTAAAATTTTAATAAGAAATACACAAATTGCAAAAACTATAACAGACTTTTGGAGACTGTGCTGGTTGTACCTATGGGTTTGAGATAAATTCAATTCATGTAATTATATTTTAATCGTCATAAATGGCAGGTAAATTTAAGAAAAAAAATACATCCGCTAAATCTATGATTATCACTTACGCCTGCTAGAAAGCGTTAATATCAACTAGAAAAAAAAACACTTAAATTATCACTTCTCAAAGTCGAATGATGTAACGAAACAGAACATCCGTTGTAAATGAAAAAACCGGTCGACTTAAGAAATATATTATATTGTGAAGATATAATACGCTGTTGAATCGCTTAAAGCCAGCCTGCGAGTGTACTTTGCTTTTTTTTTTGCAATAATTTACAGGCACCAGACCGGAAGATAATAGTTGATTATTATTTATGGCTAACCTTTAGAAAGATGTTAGTTTCATTAAATCTTCGATGTGCAATTTGAATAAGTTCAAGGATGAAGATGATGAATGAAGTATGTACTAGAAACACTTTCTATCAAGACATGTAAAATCTAAAACAATTTTTATTAGCTTTTGTTTAATTTGTAATATTCAGTAGTTTTAAAATTTTAAAAAATAATTTTTCAACTACTTCTAGTAAACCGTTTCTTAGAAAACTTTGTGCATACCTTGACTTCCCATGACAAAGCAACATTATGATAATTTTAACCAAACACAACCCCTTTTCTATACAAAAAATCTAAATTTATTATTATTTATTTCCACATCTTATATATTTAAAAAAATATTAGCATTATTTCAACAGAAATAGAAATTTTTAAAAATCCTTGCAAACGATACACGTTCTTCTGTGCATAAACATAAGTTTTTTGATGTACCAAAAATTGTTGTATCTCTTAATGTCCATCCAGCCGATGTAGAAATGATTTCCACACGACTGTCACTGCATCAGATTGTTAGCTATTTGACTATGACTATGCGTCCTGCGTCGAACGAAAAAATCTAGGGTTAAAAATTGTTTAGAAATGTATGATTATTTTGAAAATAATGTTTTTTCTAATCGAAGCCAGTGAAGTACCATTTTTTTTCTTGGACGCCTCTGGTTGAAATAAATAATATCGTTAGTACACCAAAAAAGGCGTTTTGATGCATAGAACTTTTTTTTAGAAAATGTTACCACCCCGTATCTCAAAAGGTAAGATGTTTAGGACATAAATTCATATAAAGTGTTTAAGTTCACTTGTGTCATTAAGGAACACCCTGTAGTAAAAAGTACTGATTTTTATTTTAATGCTCAATTCACATAATCAAAATTTCGTAAGTAAGCTCAAAGGCACCAATACTCTAAATCTGAAATGTTAAAATTTATATAGAATTAAAAAAGAAAAAATACCAGAAATAATAACATAAAATTGTATGAAAATTCATAATTTATAGTAATAAAATCATGCTAAAATACTAGATTTTCTTTTAAATGTTTGAAGAAAAAAAAATATACCTACCTAAAACAATCTGAATAGGTCTTCATGCTTTTTTATTGTCTTCAAGTGCGTCGAAAAAGCAGCGCCAGAACAGAACCACTTGTACGTGCCAGATGTGTATTCAGAAAACAAGACCGTGAGAAGAAATATGTTCTTTCTGTATAATCAGATAAAGCCATAAATATTTTTTTAAAAATCGTATAAATTAGAAAAATAAACTGTACTCTGCTTAAATAGTAGATTATTAAAAACAATAACAAGTTGTTATACATTTTTTGATCTGTAATGGCAATATTAGCTACCTACTTATTTTAAAACATAAATGACTTAAGACTAAAGTCTTTTTAAAAATGACTTGTTGCAGCTCTGCTTTCTACACTGCTAAAAATGGTTATTTTTTATACAAGACGATAAAATGGTATTTTATCGTCGATCGAAAAGATTAATTCACGAGCGATGAATTAATTTCGGGACAATTTTATGGTCGTGTATAAAACAATATATTTTTCCATAGCGAGTTACGTTTTAAAAAATATTCAGAAATTATTATTTCAAGAAATTTATTACGAATAGAAAAAATATTGTGCTGGGTTGGCGTTGGTTTCTATGTAATTTGACAAATAAATAAAGCTGTCTTTTTAGTTGTCAGTTTTGAATCAATATTTTTTAATTCTCTTTCGTGTCGATTGCTGATTGAATTGGAGCCAGAAATGGCCCAAAAAATAATAAATAAAAATAAATTATTATTTTTAACAGATATTCAGGCTGAGGCGACAAACACCATATCCAAACTACTTTTGACCCGGACTACTACCATTTAAATCCCGAATAACTTTAGAAAAGGAATACAAAAATGTTCAAAAATGGAAGCAATTAAAAAACGTGCGAGGAGAAATAAAGTTTTTAACCTATCCTCGCTGTTAAAGTATCATTTAATCTACCCTTGCGGTTAAAGTACTATTTTATCTACTATTTTTGATAGATATATGGCAATTTTAACAGTTGCTATGGAAAAAATGACTTAAATTCCTCTTTTCAGATTTTTAAGAACGAATTATTGTAGTATTTAATAGTTTAAATCAGTGATTTAGATTTAGTGGTTTCAATTATACTTTATACTTAAACGCTCATTCATAATGTCTAAAAGATACAATTAAAATTAATAAAATATCCTAGCAACAGCCGCACAGTGGATCGACGCAATGCAATTTGCTGGACATTCAGCAATTATGCAAAATTTCTAACTTAAGACATTTTTTTGAATAAATGTGTTCTAAAATCTTCAAATTTGTTAAAAATAGTCATAACTTTATTATAGATAACTTACTGAATAGTGCAGGAGTGTTTTTCCAGAATATATATTTTATATGAATTTCCGTATTAAATTGGCTATTACAAATTAAACTGCATAATTTCATACTTATTCCAAAACTTAATGAACTTTTTATCATATTTTTATTCTATATGAATTATGACCTTGCGATTTGTCCAGTTCTTTAATACCAACATGTATTCAATAACAATAATTCCATAATTATTGTATAGTGTATCACAAAAAATTAAATTTTAAACAAAATTTTCCATAGCCATCTTTGCTGCAAGAGGCTGCAATAAAATGCAATAAGTTTAGCATAAAATAGAGAAGTCATACCCACCAACAAATAATCGGGACTCGGTGGGACTTTTTGTTAACTACGAAAGAAAGATCCAAACTATAATAAATTTCGCTGAAAAATGTATATTTGCACGGAGCATAGAGTTAAATAAACACCCAAGTGTTTCAAAATTTCTTTTAAATTATTCGTTAAAATATGGGCTAAAACTTTTGTATGGGGCACATGAATGAAGTCATTTATTTAATCCATAATTTACTCTGTAAACTTCCCACATATTAAATATCTTTAACAAGAAACGCATATATTGTATACCATAATATTTAGCTTTGGGTGAATTTTTCAATAAAATTCGATTTTAGTTGATTAAATTATGGCCTTCTAAATATGTATTTGAAGAAATTTGTATTAAAAGTTTAAATACGATTTTAAGTGTTATGTCCAGTATCAAACATACGATCGTTCTACTGTGAGCCGTGCGGCAGTCAGTTTCATCCATAGAGAAAGCCTAATAATTAGCTTATAAAACAATAAACTTTTAATTTTTAACCAAAATTTCTCTTCACGGATGACAATCAAAGGCCAAAGTGACATTAGTGGTAAATATTAAAAATTTGTTAACTTTTTATACTAATTGAAAATTACTACCACTAATTTTGACGTTTTGAATGCTTACATTGAAAACTTCTACGCTATTTGAAACCACTAATCTAGTAATTTCGAAGTTCCGAATGAAGCTTTAGATTCCTTTCATTTGTATAATATATAGTCATTTTATTCAATGATAAAAGTGAGAGATAAGGTAAAAATAGATGAAATAATAATGTAGGTATTACTATTTCTTAAAAAAAACTGTGTTGTGTATTCGTTTTTGCGCTATCCTCTTATTTGCAAAAATCTCAAGGTGAATTCCACACGTTGTGATTTAATTATTAATTGAAATTAAGACCAAGTCGCGCATCTGAATGCCGCGGAATGCGACACGGTGTAAAGGACTAGGTGACACGAACGTTCAACCTTTTGATTGATTAACAATGCCGGCAAGATCGCCAGACCTAGACCCTGTTGATGGACGTCGTTTCGCTATGTTTATGTAATCTATAAACATTAAAAGTAACAAATGGATTAGAATTGTTTTTATATGGCAATTAACTAAATCAATTTTAAAGTCAAATCTCTTCTATTATCTAATCTTTAATTTATATAGGGTGATGCATATCATTCGAAGCGAAGCGAAGTCTCCAATTAATATTAATATGTGGCCAAGTATTGTAGCTAAATGATTAGATTTTAATGAATTGTGAATTTTAATTGTTACTGTGTTATTGAAGGATGATTATAGTATATTATTTCCGTGAGATACAGAGTGTCCTTAATAGTAATGTAATTTTTTGGTAATGAAACACCGTCTATATTATTTCGTTTTTAGTTTCTACAACTAAAATAAAGGTGAATTTGTTTAAGGTTTACCTCAATTAAATCTTATCATTTTTGAAATAAGTATTAACAATCTTGTTTAATGCCATTTTATGGCTTTATGTCTCTAGTGTCTAGGCGTATACTTATTGTTTTAAAAATGCATTGCATGTGCATTGAAGTTCTTTTATGGTTTATGATTGTATAACAGATAATACTAGGAAATAATACCGTGATACTTGTAATCAAATAATACTAGATTACAGTTGGAGGGAATATAAGCATATTGTCAATTTAAGATAATATTATATTATGGTAATCGACAGTCTATACATTATAATATCTATGAAATATTTCAATATCATTAACTGCAATTGATTGATTTATTAGGAACGTTCAAATGGTTTTAATTTGTTTAGATTACGATCAACAGTACGTATGCTTTAGTTATAGCGCTGCAGATTAGGATTGTGTGCTAAAACATATTAAAACAATATAATTAATTACTTATTAATTATTCAACTAATTAAAATAGATACGCTTTTTCACTACCGATTATTTTGAAGAATAAACATCAAACAAACCTACAATTGACTTTTTTTAGTTCTCCGTCTCCGATATCAGTCCTACCAAAGTTTATTAGTTATTTAGTCTTACATTAGTTCTCGGCGCACTCAGTGATGAGGTGTTCGGTGTTTCTCCACTTTTCCCATAGAATCTGCATTCGCTGTTATTTCTTAGCTTCAATCTACTGAGGTGTTCATTGAGGAAACAGTGTCCGTAGTATTGTTACACCCGCGTGACAATTCGAAAATTGTTCTTACTTGAATGTAGGAAAATCTTATGATTTTTCTCGGTCATTAAGCCCTGAGAAATTTCTTTGAGTGTCTTAGACCGTTGGAGGATTCCCATTCCAGGTTACAGGTGGAGTCTTTCAGGTTCTTGGGTTCTACTTTAAGATGGTTTCCACCTGGGAAGCAGAACGGTTCTGGTCTAGTTAGTGGTGTGTTTGACCTTTTTCTAGCTAGATCGTTTGCTTTTTCGTCACCTTCTATCCCTTGTTGGTCTGGCACTCAGAGTATGAGGACTTTTTTATTTTCTTTGCCTAATTTTTTCAGCTTACCTAAGCATTCTGTGACTAAGTTCGAATTGATGGTTACTGAGTTGATCGCTCTTAAGGCTGCTTGACTCTCGGATAAGATGGCTATTTCTTGTTTACTATAGTTCCTATCTAAGATAAGTTGTACGCATTTTTCGATAGCGTAGATTTCTGCGTGAATAATCAGAGTATTATATATGGCATCAGAGGGACTTCCTAGTGACGCGGATTCCCTGCGCAGGCTGTATTATCGCTTCCACAACGTTTATGGTATTGACTCAGCTGAAGTGGATGCGGATCTTTCTGCCTTCAGGTCCTTCTTTTCAACGGAAAAACTTCAGCAGCTTCAGAGAATTAGGGAAAGTCATACCAAGTATTTCTCTCCAAGTAAAAATACAAATTTTTAGGTGAAATGACGCGAATAGAGGATCAAGCACCCTCTGAAAAACTAGACGATAGCAAGCTTAGTGTTTTTTTAATTAATATTCAGTCCTTAAGACATAAAACGGATGAATTATATCTTTTATAAAAGAGCTCAATTTTCCAGAAATTGTTGCCATAACTGAACATTGGTTAAATATGGATGAGCCTGTATTTGTCAAAAAGTACACTACACTAACTAGATTCAATAGAAGTAACTCATCTCATGGAGGTACTATGATAATGTCTACTAACAACGACTTTTCGGCAGTAACTAAGTTCGATACTGTAATATCCGAAAAAAAAAATTTGAATTTTCCGTCGTTTATCATAATGCTTTTGACCTCTATATTATTTGTATTTACAGAACACCTGACGCTGACGTACATATTTTCAGTCAAAAATTGCTAAGATTGCTTGAATCCCTACCTATAAAAAGTAAATTAATTTTGTGTGGCGACCTGAATATTGACTTTTCCAGTGTGTGTGCAGCTAAGGAGTCTCTCCAGTCCATTTTTCATTCTTTTGGTATACTCATGCATGTTGACTCACCAACTATTTTTTCGGATGAAAATTTTCTAAATATTCACCACCTATGTCTAACAACAGAGTGGGTTGTCCTCTCGGCTGACGTCGATTCCGAATTTTCTAGATTTATGGATACCTTGTCTAATCTGGCGTACAAGGCGTTTCCTCTTAGGCCTATCAAAAGTAAACAAGGTATACCCTGGTCTACTACAGGCTTGCGTATATCTGCAAAGAACATGCGCTCATTATCTCACCTTAAGAAATTCACGGACACCGTCTTCTTTCATAATTACGTGAAACTTTATAGAAAGGTTTATCGTAAGACTATGAAAGCTGCCAAGGACATTTATTATAATGCGAGGCTAGCCAAAGCCGGTAATGTCGCTAAGGAGACTTGGGCTATTGTAAATGACTTAAGGAATAAGACTTCTTCGTCTGGCACAGTCTTTAATTCACCTGAAGATTTAAACACTTACTTTGTTAATGTGGCTAAAAATTTAGTGAACACCATAACTCCTTCCCATGATTCACTTTCATATCTCCCTAAAGCAAATGAGAATTTACACAGTTTCTTCCTCACGCCCGTAGTATTAGATGAGCTCCGTAGTACAATTAATAGTATTAAAAACAAATCCTCATCTGGGACTGATGGGCTTACTCTCAAAATGTTCTCTGAACTTCCTGAATGCACATTAAACCATCTTACTACTTTAATTAACGAGTCATTCCAAAAAGGAGTTTTTCCAAACTGTCTTAAGACAGCAATAATTATTCCTCTGTATAAAGGAGGTGATAAAGATGAAGCTTCGAACTATCGCCCAATTGCACTCCTGCCCACATTATCTAAGATCATTGAAAGATTGGTTAAAAAAAGGTTTCTATCTTTTCTCCTTAAATATAAAATACTTACTACCCATCAATTTGGATTTCTAAGTAACAGTTGCACAAATGATGCTATGTTCGACCTTTTTAATAATGTATACTCTAGCCTGAATAACCATCACTCTACAGCTACAATTTTCTGTGATTTCTCTAAGGCTTTCGATTGTGTAATCATAATATCTTAATTAACAAATTGCAATACTATGGTTTCAGGGGAGTGCCGCTCGAATGGCTTAAGTCATATCTTGGCAACAGAAGGCAGCTTGTGAGGATTGATACGTCTATGTCTTCTTGTAAGCCTATAGAATGTGGTGTCCCTCAGGGTTCAGTACTTGGCCCTATTTTGTTTCTGGTGTTTATCAACGACATTGCAAATCTAGACATTAGCGGTAAAATCTGCCTCTTTGCGGACGATACTAGTTTCACTTGGAGCGGCCCAGATGTTGCGGCACTATATGATACTATATCCAGTGACTTACGCACCATTAAGTCTTGGTGCGATTCTAATCTCCTATGCCTCAACCTATCAAAAACTAAAGTTTTGTCATATAAAAGTACTATACAACCTTTTGTACTTAATAACACTACTATTGACGTCGTGGACTCTGTGAAGTTCTTAGGACTTCTTGTAGACAACTCGTTAAAATGGGACTTTCACATTGAAGCTCTATCAAAGAAACAGAGATGAAAGAAACAAAGATCAGTTTCCAAGGATCTTAACTTCTCAACCTCTAGAATAGCCTATTATGCCCTTTTTGAGTCACATCTTCGTTATGCCCTTCCATTCTGGGGTACTTGCTGCGCAACAAAATTTGATCGTGTTTTCAGACTTCAAAAGAGAGCAGTTCGATATTTATTGGGACTGAACAGTAGAACTCACTGCCAGAATTTCTTTAAAAATTTGAAAATACTGACTCTTCCTTCTTTATTCATTTTTGAATCCGTTTGCTTAATCCGCAAGCACATATCTGCTATTCCCGAAAGGCCATCTCATAACTATCCACTTAGGAATGCAGAGCACGATCTTTATCTGCCAACCCCGAGCTCAGAACTAGTTAAAGGTTCAATACTGTACAATGCCAAAAAATGTACAATCATCTGCCTTTGAATATCAAATCGCTTTCATTCTTTCCCGCATTTCGCAAAGCTCTAAAATCATACCTACTGGAGAGAGCCATGTATGCGGTAAACGACTTTTTTGTTGATGTTTAATTATGAACAATTTTGAATTTTAAAATTTTGATCATCTCACACACTGGTCAAAGGTCAAGTATTTAATATTTTATAACTTTAAAATTATATCTATTTACTGCGTACTGTTCTAAAATTGTCCATGTATATTCTTTTTGTAATTTTAAAGACTTAAATTTTTTTGAATTGTATTATTTGTATTGTGTATTTTTTGTTGTTTGTATTTTTTTTGTGATTTTGTTGTTTGCGAGTGCTTTGTCGATGAAGCTGTTTTGGCTTTTTGCACAATAAAGCGTTGTTTGTTGTTGTTGTAATGCTGGGGTAGGTTCTTTTTCAAAAAATAGCAATACAAAATTTATTGCTTATTTCATGAGCGTCAGTAAGGGTTGAATTTGCAAAGCTTTGGTGGAATAGAAAATACTCAAAAAATGATTATGAATTATTTTTTTATTAAGTTACTGCTTCAATAAAGATTTAAGGCATTTGTTGTGCTGTCCAAATTTGTTTATCACATAGGGTTACCTATGAAACTAATAGGGTTACCTATGAAAACTTGTCCACCCCGGGCAATTTTTTATGGATATAAGAGCAAAAATATTACCTAACAATATAGGTAATATTTTTGCTCCTATTAGGAGTAAAAATGATAGTTTTTGTGGCGAGGATGTACGATTGACAAGGCGAGGCATAACAACTTCAAACGTTCCAAAGAATATAAAAAGATTTAAAAGTAATACCTTAAGTAATTATACCCTGCTGGCAAGCGAGACCTTGGGTCGGCGTCTAAATTATAGGAGTGAATCGCTATGGCAATCTAGTAATGAGTCGGAGAGAGCAAAAATACGAAGTATTTATTACATAATCACTTAATTTGACGCTAGATTCCATGTCCTTGGAAAAATACTTGTCTTCTGTCTTTATTCAGTACATCTTATTTTACTAAGCGTGTTGACCGTACTCTTCGTACACACGAAAATCGGCACCCAAGACCAGAAATGTAATAATATAATAATATATATGTATAAATAAATAATACCCTTAGTATATGGTACAAAGAAAACAAGGTATGATCGATAGCGGCTCCAATTTCATTAAGTTTGCGCATACCACCTGTAGCGTCATACGCCATACAAAAAAATATCCATATTGTTCAATTGCCACTAATAAAAAAAAACTAAAATAGGGAAGAATTAGGACATAACCCCAAAAGTTAAGTGAAATCATCGAGCTTGATATTTGAAAAATTATTTTCACATTTTGACACAATCAAATTTCACAGATGACACAATCTGTTTGACAATTTGAAATTGGCGCGCAGAGCTTGCCGACCAATGGTACCATTTATTACCTGTGCCGTAGTGACGAACCTGCGCAATATCATACCTTGTATTCTTTCTATCATGCCCTTAGTATATCGAGAAACTATGGTTACGCTCATTGAATTTGACATTTTATGTCAGTTTAGTAATATATTTTCGTACTTTTGTGCTCAGGCGTAAAAGTGCTTTACTTTTATGCCTAGGCGTTAAAATTACTTTTTTATATTGTTAATCACGTTTGAAAAAAATGCACAGTCCTTTACAAAGATGCAACCGGGGAGGCATTGAAAATGATGAATAAAAACGTAAAAATATGATTAGTGTTAATATGAGTGTATTACATACATATGTTTAAATAACGAACTTAACAAAAATCAACAGATTTAAAGATTCACTGAAAAAACAGTAGTGTTAACATTAAATAAAACATTATCAATAATAATTATGCGATCGCACCTATCCGTAAAACAAGCAAGCAAAAAAACCTCGAAAAAAACAAAATAACATACAAAACATCAGGTTAACATGATGACAGATAAAGAATTCTTACGGAAAGTTACACTTTACGATATAATTTTTTAACTGTTAAAGGCAAACCCCATTTAAACACAAAACTTTTTAATACCTACTACTGTATCTAAAAGACTTTTTTTTAAATTACTAAATTCTTAGCCACGCTTCTGTTTTTCTTGGCTGTTGTGCGTCACGTCACAGATTAACAGGCCCACGTTTGCACCACAAGGCGATGCTGCAGACCGGTCGTAGAAATTTATGTTATAAAACTTGTAGTCAATCTACAAAATAGTAAAAAAAAATAAACTTTTTTTCTTTTAAAATGTGTTCAGATTTTGTAAAAAGTATAAGTCAAAATCGCAAAACTTAAATTTGATATGAGTTTCTTAGTTTTTAACTAATATAGTGGCGAATTACAAAAATTCTTTTTCAATGAAAATTAATAGTTAGTTAGAGTTAAATAAAATAATTTAATAAATAAGCTAGTACTTTTTCTCGCGACTACGTTCGCGTTACACCTCGAATTGTTCATGCATTGATTTAAATGATTTTTTATTTCTTTATAGAGAGCTAGTGAGCATAGATGTTTTTCATTTTTCATCTTTTTTTATTTATTAAGAGCAGTAGTACTCTCTTTATAGGTTATTTTTTATTCTTGGAAGGATAATTGAGGAAGATATATTTCGTGATGATGTCACTAAATAAACCTTTGTATAAAATTTTATACTGTCTGGTTTATAATGTTATAGTATTGCATTTTCGCACAGCAAACTTTCATTCTACTCCGGGGGGGTATAAATTTCATAAATTCGCTTTACCTTTGTGCCAATTTTTATGTGTATACTCCAGAGGTCACCAAGTTTTATATAAATTTTTACTAACTTTACCCATTTGGTTGATGAATTTCAAAAATTTCTTCTAATTCTTTTTGTAGTATTTCATTCTTCTAGACCAAATAGTAAGGAATTTTCATACAACAAACTGTTCCGAGATAATTTTACTCTCTAAGAGGATGAATTTCCTAAAATCGCTTTGTGTAGCTAATTCACTAATGTCGTTTAAACGAACCTTTGTGCTAATATTTATGTATCTAAAGCTGGCGGCATGAACTCACTCTAAAATATCTAAAAACGTAATATATAATCTAACTGACACACCACTGACAATGACAAATAATTTATTTCTGGAGGTATTGTGTGTAGGTGTTTTTCAGGTATGTTTTAGTATTTAGTCGTTTTACACAAAGAAATAGCCATTAAGCACTATAAAAATACTTCATAACAAATCTACACATATATACCTTTCATTTAAAAAAAGAATCATCAAGATTGGTAAAGCGGTTTCGGCGGGATGGATGCAACAAAAAAACCCTTTGAGCTTTTATATATGTATGGATTAATTATTTTTCCAACATATTTTACTTTGCAAATTTTTATAAATATTCAGACTCGCCAATATCGTACTCCACCGTGTCCAGCCTGTTTAGCCAAACGTAGGCCGATTCCTCTTCGGCGGCGTCGTGACCCTGGCCGAAGGAAGAGTCTTGAAGACGCTCATCCGCGCATAGGAATAAGTTGACTGCGTAGCGTATTGCGTATTAATCGATTCTGAAACTTTCTATCTCGTGTATAACATGTTACGCAAGTTTATTATTTTAATCTCGATTTTAATAGATAAATGTGTGAAATGCCACCTGAATATCTTCCGCCATGACATGTTTTTACTTTTTTGTTATGGTAAAGTGATTTGTATAAACTTTATTCAATAACGTATATTTTCCTCCATTTGTGATTTTTTAATTTTAAGCGAAAATTAAGTATAACATTTTAGGAAAAAGAAACACTGTAATATTTAAAAGAATAAGAAGAAATTAGTCTTATTTTGAAAGGAAAATATAGAAAAAACTCTTTCTATAGAAAAAGTCTTTATACTAACCAGAATCCGGTGACATATACGCGGTCTCACCGGAAACATTACTTATTACTTCGCATAACTTGAAGAATATCTACTTTTAATAATGAACACTTCAGAAATACACCAGTAAAAACATTTATTATTTGAGATTAAAACTCGAATTAAATTATAAATATTAGTTACCTATGTTGTTATAGCTTTTATAGGCCTGTTTAACGACTTAATAAGTTACCTAGCGAAAAAATCTGTGCGCGTACCTACCACTATTGTTACAGGTTAATTCGTTAAAGAAATATGTTACACAAGTTAAAAACGCTAAAATTTTAATGGTATTACTTGTGCATTATTGGCCTTATAATGTAATTTGTTGGAATTATATCTTCTTTAAATATAATTAGACTTTTTAACGACTTTTAAGTTACCTAGGAAAAAATCTGTGCACGTACCTACCAGTATTGTTACAGGTTAATTCGTGAAACAAATGTGTTACATATTATTCGTGGTATTAGTGGTATTATATTGGAATCAGCTTGGCATTAGTGGGGCATTATATGAGAAATTTGGTATTTAATTTGTATTTTTGGCATTACTTTGGCATTAGTATACAGACATTTGTCAGCGGTTTACTCCTTGTAGATAATCAAAAAGTTTTTTGATAAAATTTGCTTTTCATGTCAGATCATTTCTATGAAAAATTACATTAGATTTTTATTAAAGACGCTGGGTAATTAAAACATTGACTAATAAACCTTGTCCACTTTAAATACGGGGTCACGAAATATCCTCCTTGGAGTGTTTGGGTTAAGGGGTGTATAATAAATTAATCGTTGTTTTATAATAAAAACCATAAAACATTTATTTGTGAGTAAAATAATGCAATGGTTGGATATCTCTCCTTTATAATTCGGTGACTAAAAATACACTAAAATAATTAGAAAAAAAATCTTGTACTTATTTAGTAATTACGTCAATATTAATTAATTGACTTTCTAGTCTATTTTATTTTATGTACAAATATATTATTAAATTTTAAGCATTAAGTAATAAAACACTTTGTGCCCTCTTATATCGTAAAAGGTTACGAAATATACTCCTGGTTACACCCCTTACAGAAAACAGTGTAAGGGGTGTAAATAAATTGTATAATCACTGTTTTTTATAATAAAAACTATAAAATATTTCTTATTTGTGAGATTAAAAAAACAAAACAATGCATTGGTTAAAATAAGTACATTCAATACTGTTTTCAATTGTTAATTCAATAATGTGTTATAACATAATATAGCCATTACTATTATACTATTATTATTAAAATAATATGTGTGTAACATATTTCTTTAACGAATTAACCTGTAACAGACATTTATATGCCCAGTATATTTTTGTTTAACAAACCAATCAGGAAAAATCCAAAACCTACCGTTATAGGAGGTATAAGACGATTAAACTTATATAATGACAACTACTTATCGGATAACAAATTAATTACTACTGTCAGCTAGTTCAGCTACTGTCTAGGTAGAATTTACCTAGAGTACCTACACCTACCTATGATGATGTAGGTAGATTAAAGCTTATTTTGACGTTACCTCTCACTTCGGTGTCACAAGCTGAATTTTTCAGGGATGGAAGTACAGTACATCACAGTACATGATATGGGGACCCTTATTCCGAAAGTAGTACAAAATTAAACAGGGTAAAAAGGCACTATCATCAAAAATCGATATATTAATACCACCGTATAGAGAAAACAAATACTTATTTTTTGATCCAGTACAGAATAAAGTCTTCGTAGGGAGTAATTTTTTATAATTATTTACAAAAAAACATTTCCATTAGCGCTTATGACCAAAAAAAAACTTTAAACATGAATAATCATTTCAATCATGCGAAAATTTGGTTTAAAAATAGAGATTTTTTTTTAATATAACTTTCATTTAACGAAAAACGAAGGCCTAAATGAAAAAAAGAAACAATTTAAAAGTTTCGCTCATGTCTTGACAAGGTATCAAAGCAAACCCCATATTTTTTGCTTTTAAACTAATAAAGATATATCAATAAACAATTAGCGATGTAATGGTTTTTGCGCGCGCTGGCCGACTGCCGCCGCTGCGCCGAGATTTCCTATACCCTTGTATATATGACGTCACGGTGTGGCAAATGTAGCATTTTAATTCGATTTGGGCTCCCTTATATAGGATAACAGAAACATTTTCAATGTTAAAATACATTTCTAACTTTCAAAACTTAAAACTTACGAAGTAAAACAATGAATTTACACTGCTGAATCCACGATTTTTTAAGTAACTAAATTTATTAAAACTAGTATATTATTTTGCATTATTGCGACATTTCTGAATGGTACCGTTGGTATATTAAAATCCGGACGCTATAAAAAACCGCCCGGACCCAACTGGATGTAGTGAAAATCCGGATATGTCTGGATTAATCCGGACGTCTGGTAACTCTATTATTACATTGTGGAAACATTTAGAGTCCTTTACTTTCTTCTTGTGAACTTAGAGGAAGCATAGGCTACCGATATGCACCCCACTGAAATTGATCCTGGCGGCGCCTGTGGGTTAATTTATTAAACCAGACATAATCTCATTACAATAATATGCTTCTAATATATTTTCATCATTGAGTTGACCAAAAACTGACCGGTGCACACTCTTCAAATTAAACGTAAATATATATCTATTAAGACTTCGACCCGTATCATGAGGCTTTACTAAATTTTTCCCGTTTATTTGAAAAGGTCTCGATGGTGGACATTACACATTTAGATTTAATTGGACTTAATCAATTTCGTCACGATTCCAATCTAAAGGGAGGGTCAACGTCAACGTCAGAGAATTAAGTAAATATAGAGCTTATAAATATATAGGGAAATAACTTGGGTTTGTAGACCACTGCCTCAAAGGTAAAAAATAATTTTTAAGTAAGTTTTATTTTTTTGTTTTATTAGAATCAGCTAATGCATAGAAATTCTAATAATCCCACTATTATTTCTGCTTACTGCAGATAATGTACTGTAAAACATATTTAATTGTTGAAAGAGAATGGTATTTAAGAGTGATATGCTTAATTAACAAATGAATCATAAAAATAGGCAAGAATAAGAAAAATACCGGACAAATTATATTTTCTGTTCTTTCTTTTTACATGTTTACTACATAACGTATTTGCGATAAAAAATTAAAATTATTAGCAATACTAGATTTCTTTTGTGAACATAATAAACATTTTGTGAACATAATCTACCGTACGCTGCACAACAAACTATTTCACAGTCTTTTTCTGAAGTTCGCAATATATGCCAATGTTAATTTAAGTTCTAGCACAATGTTCTTCAATAACAAATACATAAAAATTAACAAATATAATATTAATTTCTTCTTGTAGATGTCGAAATAGTCAAACTTTTAACAATGTACTTCTAATCAAAATTAATGATGCCAAATTAAACCGGTCAAACAGAATAATAATTGAAGGTCCTCAGGATTTTTCAGTCGGGTCTAACGATCCAAATCTCTGTTAACAACAAAAACGTGCCCTCGGTAATGGTCAGAGACGATTTTGTCGTCTTCTCTGCAGCTCCATCTCTATTTCGTATGCTAAGTACGTTTTTATATAACTAAACACGACGTGACTGGTATCTGTGAGCTATACCTACAGTACTAACCTTGAGTATGTGATCTTTATTTTAAATGGATTTTTTTTATCGAAGGACGATTCCACGTTTAAGAAATTATATCAACATTTTGAAATATTGTTGTGAACATACATTTAATATGGTTATATGTATATGTATATTCGACAAATTGTATAAAATATTATTTTTACCCTTATTCTACGGCTATGCCTAAAGAATTTAAGGTACGAAAAATACCATCAACATTATTATTCTTCTCAGAAAGATGGGTGATGCAAATAAACAGACAGTTGTGAACCAATCTGAATCCTAAAGCTACTTAGCTGATTTATATTTATACAAGAGCAAAGTATTCACTTTTTTAGGTACCTGGTAGATGCATTTTTTCCATTCTATAAGTGTGCAAGTAAAGAACTTATTGGTCATCTTAAGGCTCTCTTCGATGTCATATGGGAAAGCGGAGAGGTACCTCAGGACTTTTGCAACGCGAATATAGTGAATTTATTTTAGTTTGTGTTATATTTTAAGAACAAAGGAAGTGCATCAGACTGCGGAAACTACCGAGGAATTTTTCTACTGGCTATAGGAGGAAAATTTCTTGCAAAAATTATGTCAAACCGCCTGCACCCACATGTAGAAAAAATCCTCCTAGAATCTCAAACGGATTTTCGCACCAACCGCGGTACCGTCGATTCCATATTCTCCATCCGCCAACTACAGGAAAAAGTAAAAGAGCAGCAGTCTAAACTTTACGTTGCATTCATCGATCTAACAAAAGCGTTCGACTCTGTGAACAGAGATGCACTTTGGGCAATTATGAAAAAGTTCGGAGTACCCAACAAATTTCTTACAGTGTGTAAAAGCCTCCATAACAACAACAAATCAAGGGTGTCATATCATGGATCACTGAGCGATCCCTTCCTAACAAACACAGGCGTTAGGCAGGGATGTGTCTTAGAGCCTCTCCTATTCAATATATTCATGGCAGCGCTCTCCATTATAGTGGACAGCAAACTGCAGGAGAGAGGTTTGGGCATTAGATACAGATACGACGGCGGTCTCTTCAACATAAAAAGATTCAGGGCAAAAACACGTACAAAATTCATCACAGAACTTCAATACGCTGATGGCTGTGCTCTAGTTGCAAATACGTTACAGCAATTGCAAGAAATGTTGAACACATATACATGGGCATACGAGGCTTTGGAACTTAAGCCGAACATCGATAAAACCAAAATCATGTGCACTCTCCCGGAAGATCACAACAATGCTGTAAAAATCGGAGAACTACTGGAATATGTAGCGGAATTCAATTACCTCGGCAGTTTGATTTCGGAAAAGGCCAATATCGACTCTGAAATTCAGCACAGGCTTAGCAGCGCCTCGAGAGCATTTTGGAAATTAAAAGACAGGGTGTTCTACTATCATGACTTGAGTACAAAAAGGAAACTTGCAGTGTACCGAGCAATAATAATTCCCACCATGTTATATGGCAGCGAAACCTGGGTGCCGTACCGCCGAAACATGAACGCATTAAACAAATTGCAACAGAGATATCTTAGACAACTCTTAAGAATAAAATGGTTCCATCATGTCTTAAACGTATCGGTCCCTGAAAAAGCTAACTGCGAGAGTATTGTAGTCATCATTATAAAGTCCCGCTTAAGATGGGCTGGTCACGTATGCAGAATGCAAGAAAACCGCATACTAAAATCTCTGCTTTACGGTGAGCTTGTAGACGGTAAGAGGAGGCCGGGTAGACAACTCAAAAGGTACAAGGATATTTTCCACGAAAACTTAAAGGGAATTAACAAGCAGAATGAGTGGGAGGAAGCAGCTCACAATAGAACGGAATGGAGAAGAATTGTAAAGTCAGTTAACAGCGACAACCAAAAAGTAAAGAGGCAACAAAGCAATGAGATTTTTGAATGTCTCCAGTGCGGTAAACAGATAACATCACGTATCGGGCTTTTCAGTCACAGAAAAGCTCACGAAAGAAAACGCCTTGCCTGACCATTTTCTGATGCGTGTCAAATACTCGTCAGCGAGTAATGGCAGTATGTATTTATGTATGCATGTTTTTCCATTGTTTTGGTCATTTTGGTTTTGTAAAATAAGTATTGGCCATACAATTGTCAATGGCTTATCAATTTGGCGAGTATCTAAATCGACTCTTACTCACCAAATATCCGACCTCATTCAGCCTCGAACTGGCGTGAATGAGCAGTGTGTGTCAATAGATTTTACACTTTTGCAATTGGAACAACAGCACGACAGAGTTTCCAGATGGTCACCCGTCCATTCAATTGCATCGTCTAACGCCGCTTAACCTCGGTCATCTTCGGGATCCGGTGTTTTGACGTAGATGGGCCGTTGCCACAGAATTGGGAGATTCTTGGTCACTGAATATAATAATTGCTCGGTGACAATGTTTTAATTATACTATTTTTGTTGCTTGATGTTGCTGATAAGTTAAATAGTGTGTCGGTCATGTGTTTCGGTCTTCTAGATACAAGGATGCTAATGGATCGACCCTCAATACTGATAAGAACATCCATAAATGATAGACAGAGGTCCCTTTCTCAATCATAAATTTGATGTAATCGTTTAATAAGTTGAAATGATTGACAAAGAAATCGCACTGTCTCTCGGTTTCATTCCAGATTATGAAGACATTGTCAACATACAGTATGTCCCCGGATTGTCTTTACAAGAGGATTTTTTTCTGTTATTGACACTTTGAGGAAAATGCATTCTTCATAAAAAGTTTTGCTTGTTAACTTTTTCTATTAAAAAGTTTTAGAGAAAATTAAAAAAAAGTCCTAAAAATCAAAGGGCGTTTCTATGGTAATATAATTTCGATTTAATTTTTGGATAGCTGATTATCATGGCTGATTTTATTATTAATTTTGATTAACGTCATATTTTTTGCTGTTGTTGAAATATCACATTTTTCGATAACTATTATCACTCTTTCCATAGCATTGAACCAAATAAATTTTGTGCTTTTTTGCTCAATAACGCTTTAGTGCTCAATAACAATCTATCAAAGAATGAAAACTGATGAAAACGAACTTATATAACCATAAAAACGCCTTTTGACTTTTAGGAAAAATTCAGCTATAGGTACTTTTCTGTTTTTTTTTAATTATTTATATGGATAATGGTTTGGAAATTTATAAAAGTATAAACGGGGACAAACCATTTTAGAACAAGCAAAAATTTTTATGAAGAATGCATTTTTCTCAAAAAATCCATGACAAAAAAGTTTTTTTCCTCTAGTAAAGACAATCTGGGGACATATTGTAGATTAAACACAGGACATCCTTGTTTGAGATTTTTTTTATATTATGCTACAAAATGTTACAATTCACTTCCTCTGTACCTCAAAGGCATCATCCATCACAAGTTTCAGGAAATCTCTTGTTAATTACATTTTAAATTTATATTAAATATGGTTTTATTATGTTTATGTCTTGGATTTATTAAAAAAAACAGTTCCTGTAAAAAGCCAAAACTTAACAGAAAAACCTACAAAAACATTACTAATTAAGTTAATATTATTAACTCGAATTTCAATCCTTTAAGCAAACTTAGCCAACGCGTGACCATCGAGAGTCGCCAAGTGGCGAGGAATCGAGTAGTGGCAGTAGCGACGGCGATGAAATGCTGCTTCCTGCAACAAGTTGGCATCAGGAATCCGTCGCAGAAGTCTCTCGGCGAATCGCAGGCCAGCCAGCATAGGCAGTTCGCCGTTCGCCTCTTGCTGTCGTAATATTACCTGACATTTACTCCGTTTGCGGTTTATTGACCTCTTTACCGTAAAATTGCCTTTTGTCATGTCTTCCATCATTACTTATTACGCGAAAGATGAGGAATTTTCATCGGCGTCGATCAATTTAGAAGGAATAATTATTATATTGATAGATGATCTCTATCAATATTTTAAATATTTGAAAAAGTAATATAATTATTACAGTTGAGGTAAAGAGGTCAAGTAATTCATTAAAATCCAACAAAGAGCACAATATTGTCAAGAGTTTGCGTAACTAAGATTGTTTCTATCTAAAAGGTGATAAGGGAAATAAGGTTGTTATATTAGATAAAAAAGACTATTACGATAAGGTTAACAACTTAATCGATAATGGCCCCTACATAAATTTGAAAAAGAATCCTTTGTCTAAGATGGTAGCAGACGTTAAAAAACTCTAAAAGAATGTAACACCCTTATTGATCTTTCTTTAAAGAGGAAATTGCAAGTATCCAATCCCTCATTACCAAAATTGTATGCTTTGCCAAAAATTCATAAACCGGACAAGTCTATGCGCCCAATTGTTTCGGCTGTAGGTTCTCCGACTTATAATTTGGCAAAATGGTTATCAAGGGAGTTCGAAAATTTACCTGATCATGAACCTTCTTTCTCAGTTAAAAATAATATTGAATTCATTAACAAAATTAAATATATAACATTGCATGAAGGTGAAATTTTGGTCTCCTTTGATGTATCTTCGTTGTTCCCAAGTGTTCCAATTCCACATACTTTAGGCTACTTAAAGGAATTACTGAACGCAAATGGTCTCGACAACAAAACTGTGAGTGAATATATTGAGCTTACATCGTTATGTATGAAACAAAATTGTTGTCAATTTAATAACAACTTTTTTGAACAGCGGGAAGGTACAGCAATGAGTAATCCATTGTCTCCATTTTTGGCTAATTTATTCATGAGCAGGTTTGAAGTGGAGGCTAAGAATCAGTTTGAATATTTTCCAAGAGTATGGTTTAGGTATGTGGATGATATTTTTGCTGTTTTTGACACACATTCAGACACCATAGATAATTTTATTTCTAAGTTAAATAATCGTTTTCCTTCCATTAAATTTACGCATGAAATTGAGAACAACGACAGATACAATGACATTTCTAGATGTATTAGTTATTAGAAATACTAATAATTGCCTGGAATTTGATATCTATAGGAAAAATACGACCACATGCAGATATATTCCTAATGAATCACATCATAGTGTTGAACATAAAATGGCTAGTTTAAATTTCTTAGTTCATAGATTACTTAGTTTCCCACTTTCCAACGAAAGATATGAAATAGAAAGAGATTATTAGGAATGTAGCTGAGGCCTATGTTGGGCAAACTAGAAGATCAATATTAACTATATTTAAAGAACATTTAGCTCAGATAAGATATGGTAGACCGGATAAATCTTGTGTTGCCGAACATATTGTTGATAATGAACATTGTATAGATCTTAATAATTTAAAATTAATTAAACAAGTCTCAAATTACAGGCAATTAGATGCATATGAAAGCATCAGAATTAATAAATGTAAAGATAGTATGAACAGAGTCAACGGTCCAATTCCTTCAAGTTCTTTGTTCCTACTACTCTAGTGGCGGAAATCTAACTGTTACGCTCAGTTGGCTCTGACTCGGTTGGCTAGATTTTGCCACGCCCACTCGGTGCCCACTGAGCGAGTATATAAACGCTCAACTTGTAGATTGTACTTTAGTTTATAATCATCTGCTGATGATGCTAACATGGTTAGCGAAACGCGCGTCCAGTGTAAAAGTAAAAGTGTATTGTGGTGATTTAGTGTTTTTATTTTGCAATATAATTATGTTTGGAAGCCTTGGTGCTACAAAGTGATATTCATAAGTTCATAAT
This sequence comes from Sitophilus oryzae, assembly GCF_002938485.1. NCBI lineage: Eukaryota > Metazoa > Arthropoda > Insecta > Coleoptera > Curculionidae > Sitophilus > Sitophilus oryzae. The sequence continues at coordinate 317,602 of NW_022146307.1, read as the reverse complement.
TCAGCTATTCAAATCTCAAGGTTTAAAAATTTAGCAGGAAAAAGGAAACATTTGCAACCATTAACTGTAAAATCTGTAGAGTGTCACAGGCAGTTCGCCACTTTAATAACGCAGGCATTTCGCCACGTTTAATAAGCATTTAAAGCTGATGGGATTGACAGAAGAAACCATGTGCATATTCTGTCAATCAAAAGAAGAAACAACAGAACACATTCTATGTCTAATCTCCAAATTACTAGACTTTTTGAAAAGAATACGACTGGAGAATTTAATCTAGATATAAAATAGGAGCTACAAAACGATCAGTAAATTTTGCAGTGGAATACCACCAATAAAATCTTGGTATTACAAAAAAATCGATTTTGGTGTAAAAATTACACAAATTTGCCACAATGCACCAAAATACTCTATTTTAAATTCAGAAGGCATTCTTTAGTCAAGTTAGAATCATCATCAGATGATTAGAAATAAAGAAGCAATCTATTTAAATTTACTAAATATAAATATAAAAGTTCATAGAAATATTTTCTTAATTTATTTTAAACAAAAGTCAATTTTTGTGCACCCGAATGTCGGATATTTTCACAGATCACAGAAATTCTCCAAAATTCAGATGCATAAAAACTATGTTTTAGACGTAATTGGACGTTTTTGAATGTCTATAAAGTCCAAGAAGAGAAGAGACAATTTCAACAGACGACATCCAAAAAAAAAGAAAAAATACAGTCTATTTTTGACTTCAAATGACGGACAAAAACTGACACTGTCTCTCATTGGACAAAGAAATATGATAATAATCATCTCTATTATCATTATACAGGGTGAGTCTTAAATAAGTGCAAATATTTTCAGGGTTGGTAGATCTCGATAAAAGATACATTTTCTCTGTAAGTCCAAAATAACTGAGTTATTTAAGTTTGAAAATTTAAAAAAAATTGATTTTTTTTGTGAAAATTTTGAGAGCCACCGGATTTTTTTCTGAATTTGCATCCCTTTTAGTGCGGTAACCATAGAGAAAAGCTGTAACTAGTAACTATGGTAATATCAGAGATTAAGAAATTATACCGTGGAAAAATTTGCGGTGAACAGGCAGTTCTAAAATGTTTTCGAAAAATATATAGGGAAATTTAAAAGAACATGCACGATTTTCAACATATTTTGCGAAAAATAAACGCATAGACGTGTTCCTGGGGTCGAAATATACCACCCCTGAAAATATTTGCATTTATTTAAGACTCACCCTGTATAATGACCTAATTATTGTTTTTGAAGGATGAATCAAACAAAATTGTGTGAGATATAAACAAACTAACAACACATTCCACATAACATTTTTTCTCATATTCTTAATTATGCTTTATTATAAAGAGTTAAAATTCTTCTATATTGCGATAAAATAAACAAAATAACTAAAAGGAACGAATTCATTTTCAGATTCACAAAAAAATGAAAAGTATTTTTTAAAAAACAATGGTTGGTATTATTGCCTTTTGATGCCCACAATAATAATAAAACATAAGAATTATTTGTTTTATTTCTATCTGTAGAATCATCTACGGAAGTTTGGTACCTACACTATTGTATTACACTCTGCATATGTGAGAGGTATTACTACCTGGGTACAAGTGTTGACTGCTCCGTAGATTATTGTTTAGAAATAAGAATTCGAATCGAGAAGGCCCGTGCATCGTTTCTGGCGATCAAGTATTCTATGTACGATTCTATGTAGCCGCGAATTGAGCTTGGAGCACGAATGCTCAAGTGCTATGTATTCCCAGTCCTCTTGTATGGAGTAGAAGCTTGGACCCTCAACGCGATTGAAGTCTAGAAGCCTTCGAGATGTGGGCCTACCTTAAAATGCTGAGAATATCATGGAGAGATCATGTGACCAATGTAGAGTTTCACACTCCTTTATGAAGAGAACAGAAGATAACTTCAATATCTTGGCCACATCATGAGAGGTGCAAAATATGAGATCCTACAACTCATAATTCAGGGAAAATTGTAAATTGTAAGAAAAAGATCTATTGGAAGGAGAAGAATATCTTAGCTTGGGAACTTGTGAAAATAGTTTCACATCACATCATCGACCTACACACACCGGAAAAGTCTAGGGATATGACAATTTTATCCAGCCATCGTCAGTAATTTTATTATTTGCATTCTAGATTGAAATTACCAAATATAAGTAAAAAACTTATGAACTGGCAGTAAAGGTCCATTTAAAAATATGGCGCGAACTTTTAGTTCTGCCAGTAGCCCGCTTGGATCGCGTCGAGCGCGTGTTTCCAGGCTTTAACATAGGAGTTTTCATTTCTTTCAGTTAGTTATTCTATGGTCAGGACTAACGGTTACATTATGTGTTTCCTGGAGAATTAAACTAAGCTCTGGTGCTGTAAGAGTTGGTCGGCGTCGAGCATTTAATTGTAAAAAATGATCTTGCTGAGGGGTAGTAATGCGATGTCGCCCTGTGTGCTTTTCAGTAACATCACCACTTTCACGGTAGTGTGCACTTAATCGCGATATTACACTTTGCGTTGTATTTAATGCTCTAGCTATGTCGATTTGGCGCATTCCAGCTTCGAGCATACCCATGGCCCTTAGCATTTCGTCTCTGTTAAGATGTCTACGCTCCATAATATCGTTTAATACTAAACAGAGTTATTTGAATGAATTCTGGCCAGTTGTCATAAAAACATAGCCAGTATAGGTTAAATTCGAACAACTGATGCTAGGTGCTTTTTATACATTTGGCAAAAAATGCACAAACACTTCTGCAAATATCCCAAATTTAGAAATAACTAGTATGACTACTTCGTTTCAATCGAAGTAGAAAGAATCGGCCTACAAATATGTGGTTGTTTATTCAAAACATTTATTTTTAACTTTAATAAAATGATATCCCTAGATTTTTCCTGTGTGTTTATTTAGGGCCGCAGGTTTTAAAGTTATGATGATAGCTAACCTCTGAAATGGAGATGGTATATGAAGAAGAAGAATATGTGAGATCCTGTCGGTCGAAAATGTATATGGCAATATAAAATATAGATGTCTTATAATGGTTTCTTATAAAACAAAATTGTATTAGATAATTGCTTTGTGATTAAAAAAACTAATAACACGTCTTCTAAAATAAAACTACCACTTGAATTCAGCTGAATCCATTTTAATCTCTCCAGTAACTTCTTTTTTTTATCCTCCCTGTATATAATTCAATTATCACCAGCTAATCCATGGATATAGCGCGGTATCACGGCCCCGTCGTCCATATTTAAATGTTATAAGGCCCGTTACAGTTGTCGTTCAGATGTGACTGGTTTTTATTCCTCCGCATCCTTTCAGATCTCTGTTTATACTTAAGTATTTTGTACGTACACGGTACGTCGTCTATTCGGATGTGAAACAAAAAGAAACGGAAGTTAGAAAATCGGATGTAAGAGGAGGATGTGTCTTTTTTCTTCGCTATCAGGAAGGTGTTCGGCATCGGAAGGAAAAAGGGGTTTATAGAAGAGATGACAGTAAAACAGAGAGATGTGCGTTTGAACGATTTTAGATCGTCAATGATGGGAAGTTGATTAAAAATCAATATTTTTTGATAAAACGGTCTTTTTCAGATATACAGGGTGGTGCATCGTTGTTGAAAACAGAAAATCCTATGCAAATTTTGAGCTGTCCAAATATTGGCTTCCCAGTTGATTTTAAAGCGAAGTCGTATACAGGGTCCAGCAATAGTGCGTCGGGCATCTGTAGCTCCTAGAATTAAAAACTTGGAAATTTTCAGGGTGACTCACAAAGTGTAAGTGGATCGGGAAGATTTTTTAAAATGGAACACCCTGTATATTATTGCATTTTTGGGTTACTTTCAGATCACTTTACATAATCCTGTGATATGAGTAAATAGATTTAAATAGTTTCAGAGATAAGTAAATAAAGATATATATTTTTTAGCCTTTCTTAAAAAAATTATTAAAAATATAAGAACTCTCTTGAAATCAAAACTATATTACGCATTTACTTTAGATGGTCTGTACTTACTTTGCTGTAAATATCGTAATCTTAAATCATACAGTGTGTTCAAAATTCTAAACAACTCTCTAAAATATTAAATAACTTTTCTTTTAAGATTAACATCTTTTTAAATAGAACACCCTGTATATTATTTTTTAATAGATAGAGAATTAAAAAATGCATATTTTTTGTATTTAAAGTATTTCCAAATTTTTAGCGGTTTCGCAGATATTCGCGGTTTTATATCTCATATGGCATTTTCCATCTGTAAACTTTTGTCAGAGCTACCCAATACCAATGATATTTCTCCCGTATTTTGCCGATGAAAAAGCCATACATACTGAATACAAAATTTTTTTGTAATTTAATTCTCTTTAATAAATAATATACAAAAACAACGAAGAAAAATGTTTTATATTTTAGAAAGTTTGATGTAGAATTTTAAACACCCTGTATGATTTAATATTACAATATTTATAGCAAAGTAAGTACAGACCATCTAAAGCAAAATCCCAATATAGTTTTGATTTCAGGACGGTTCTTGTATTTTTAATATTTTTTTTTAAAAAAGATTGAAAAATATATATTTTTTATTTATTTATTAATATCTCTGAAACTATTGAAATATATTATATACTCATATCTTAGGATTGCGTAAAGGTGATCTGAAAGGAACCCTAAAATGCAATAATATACAGGGTGTTCCGTTAAAGAAATATCCTCGCGCTCCACTCACACTTTTTTGAGTCACCCTGTAGAAGTTAAATATTTTCCTGAAATACATTCTAGTACATACTTTAAGTTTGCACATAAACAAAATTCGTAGGTTTTTTATTTTACAGATTTTACAGATGCCCGACGCACTATTGCCGGACCCTGTAAAGGGTTTTTAAAGGTGTGCAAATTTGAACAATTTTGGACAAGCCGATTTTAATTATTTTAAGAAAAACTTCATAGGTAAATTCCTAAACTAAAACTGAAAACAAGTAACAATGCAAAACCAGACAAATGCCAACCTTAATAATGCCTTATGTCATCAGCCTATGAGTGTGTCACTGTACTAGACTGATAGAAATATTCCCTGCAATTCTAAGAAGATAATAATATCGTCGGCTTTATGACGAAAAGGCGTATCTCGATATTTGCTACTTTTCAGGAGAGCAATTTAAAGAAAATCACTTACTTTATTTGGCCAATAAATGTAAAGTCTTTAATTTTTTAACACTTAAACGGAGACATTGAGGAAACGTTCTGAAGATAAATTGTGCGTAAATTCTAATAAATAATTTATTTTTAGTTGTTTAATAGAGATAGGCCCTTTTGTTATAATAATAATAAAATTATTTCCGAACGAATAGTATACATACGACCATGTAAAATAAATTTAAAAATGATGGTAAAGTGTTCTTAGTAAGGAAAAAAAATACAATATTCACATTATGGAATACATACAAGAAAATACAATACATCCATACAGAAAAAATCTGAAAATCACCAAAAAATCAGAAACAAATATTTTTACATACTTTTATTCGCGTTGGATTAGATCAACTGAAAACAAAAACAATTTTCATTCCAGAAGCAAAGACAATAATCAATAGTTAAAATACACGCTTATTTTAATAATATTGTTTTTTATACAAAAATACATTTTTTAACTAATATATTTTTAGTAATAATTCAGTTAATTGAGGGCATTAATACAAGGCATTTAAACTCACGGTCCATTTAATAAAAACCAAACTAAACAAAAACAAAACATGTTTCTTCATTCGTGCCGTTTTGATACAAATAACTGTGGACTAACATTTTCTGTTTTCCCTGTTCAATGATAACAAATTCGACTTCCATTCTACGTATTTATGGAGGATGATGATAGGCACAATAAATAAAAGTTTCCAAAAATTGACAGGGATGACAATGCCAATAGCCTGACAATGATAATGAGATAAAAATTATTGTATTTTTCGGGCAAGTTTTTGGTTCGCTAAAATGTTCTTAGGGAAATTATAATTTCTGGAATTTTTCTATTAGGGCAATTTTCGTTTCGTTGGTTTTTTGGTTTCGATCAATTTTTCTTCGGCCATTTATTCTCGGACAATCTTTTGCATACCCGATACAGCTATGTGCCAAGTCTAGCTCATTCTAACAATGGTTTTTGGCAAAAAAAACAGACTCAAAATCACACTGTAAAAGAGAGCTGCTGCCATGATAGAAGTTTTATTTTGTCCCAAGCAACCATCAGAAAATAATTAGGTAGAATGGTGTGATTTTCTCTCGCATGCATTTTCATAACTTAAAACAAAAGGACCTATCTCAAATTCCATCTCTCTTGTAGTATAACAATTGGTATAACAATTGATATAACAAAGAGCCCTATCTCAACATACGTCTCTTCGTCATAACGAAGAATTGTAGTATTTGAGATGGGGCAAATTTTTAAACGAATATAGAATGAAAAAGGTATACAATATTGAGATGCGCAAATTCGCTATGTTAAAATATGACCCATTGGGCATGTCATGACGTTGATATCTCAAAATCGCCAAAAATCGAGATACGCCTTTTCGTCATAAAGCCGAATATTTCTCTTTCGTGGGAAGGAGTCTTCCTGCTTCACAAAGCTTCCTTCTCATAACTTCCTTCTCTCAAAACTTCCTTCTCACTAACATTCTATCTCTTTTAATGCAGCAAGGCTAATAATTTCCTGGTCTATTTATACTCGGTCGTTTTTCGTATTTTCGCATCTCTCGATTTAAGACCGTAAACTGGAATGACGACTATCCACCACCGGTCGACCCACAAGCAGCGAGCTGAGCTAGCTGACCGGCAGATAAAAATCCTGCGGCATATCCATTAACTGACCGTCCTGCTGCATCCTGCCTAACATCGAAACCGTTCACTTATTTCTCGTTGTATGTATACTATCGGCGTAATTAAATATCGAACCAGAGCCGGACTAGAGGCAGATTCCGTGGCCAAACAGTATCGTATTAACGCAAAATCAATTCCATTTTTGGATAATTTAAGTGTTAAAATATTTGACCTTTTTTTTAAGATTTTCTAAATATTATTGTAGGTTAGGACGCTTAAAGACTAAGAAGTCGGTTGGTTGCCGTCTGTCACCAAGTTGACAGACTTTTTTAAGTCCTTGCAGCTTCAGCAATCTTTGTTAAAGGGGATGTCCATTCTGAGATCATATTCACAAATTGGCCACTGTCCCGTATATCATATCTAGGGATCGGCAAGACAAGAAATCTTGCCTTGACAAGCAATTTCTTATCTTGTCTTGAAATATTTTCAAGAATTAAAAAAAATCTTGTGTTGATCATTTCTTGAGAGTTGATTTCTTGTCTTGATTCAAGAAATCTTGAAATTTCTTGATATCTTGGCAAAAGGGGAACCTCCGTTTAAAATTTGTTTATTAAAGGGGAACCCCCTGTTTAAAAGTCGCGGTGAGATTGGTTAATGTGATGTTTATGCTTTATGCACCAATTAATGGATATTCATATAATATACAAATACCTAAGTAAATGAGTATTTCTTTTTTATTTTATATTTTCAAGAAATTTCAAGATTTTCTTGATTTCTTGTCAGGAAATCTCAATCAGGGTCTTTTCGAAAATT